>NC_069501.1:915534618-915834618 GCF_027579735.1 Bombina bombina
AGTCTAAACACCCCTAACCTTACACGTATTAACCCCTAATCTGCCGTCCCCGCTATCGCTGACACCTGCATTTTATTTTTAACCCCTAATCTGCTGCTCCGTAAACTGCCGCTACTTACATTATCCTTATGTACCCCTAATCTGCTGCCCCTAACACCGCCGACCCCTATATTATATTTATTAACCCCTAATCTGCCCCCCACAACGTCGCCTCCACCTGCCTATACTTATTAACCCCGAATCTGCCGACCGGACCGCACCGCTATTATTATAAAGTTATTAACCCCTAATCCGCCTCACTAACCCTATAATAAATAGTATTAACCCCTAATCTGCCCTCCCTAACATCACCGACACCTAACTTCAATTATTAACCCCTAATCTGCCGACCGGAGCTCACCGCTATTCTAATAAATTTATTAACCCCTAAAGCTAAGTCTAACCCTAACACTAACACCCCCCTAAATTAAATATAATTTTAATCTAACAAAATCAATTAACTCTTATTAAATAAATTATTCCTATTTAAAGCTAAATACTTACCTGTAAAATAAACCCTAATATAGCTACAATATAAATTATAATTACATTGTAGCTATTTTAGGATTAATATTTATTTTACAGGCAACTTTGTAATTATTTTAACCAGGTACAATAGCTAGTTAAGAACTATTTAATAGTTACCTAGTTAAAATAATTACAAAATTACCTGTAAAATAAATCCTAACCTAAGTTACAATTAAACCTACCACTACACTATCAATAAATTAATTAAATAAAATACCTATAATTATCTACAATTAAACCTAATACTACACTATCAATAAATAAATTAAATACAATACCTATAAATAACTACAATGAAATAAACTATCTAAAGTACAAAAAATAAAAAAGAACTAAGTTACAAAAAATAAAAAAATATTTACAAACATAAGAAAAATATTACAACGATTTTAAACTAATTACACCTACTCTAAGCCCCCTAATAAAATAACAAAGCCCCCCAAAATAAAAAAATGCCCTACCCTATTCTAAATTACTAAAGTTCAAAGCTCTTTTACCTTACCAGCCCTGAACAGGGCCCTTTGTGGGGCATGCCCCAAGAAGTTCAGCTCTTTTGCCTGTAAAAAAAAAACATACAATACCCCCCCAACATTACAACCCACCACCCACATACCCCTAATCTAACCCAAACCCCCTTAAATAAACCTAACACTAAGCCCCTGAAGATTTTCCTACCTTGTCTTCACCCTGCCAGGTTCACCGATCGGTCCAGAAGAGCTCCTCCGATGTCCTGATCCAAGCCCAAGCGGGGGGCTGAAGAGGTCCGGCTGAAGTCTTCATCCAAGCGGGGCAGAAGAGGTCTTCCATCCGATTGAAGTCTTCATCCAAGCGGGATCTTCTATTGTCATCCATCCGGAGCGGAGCGGCAGGATCCTGAAGACCTCCGACGCGGAACATCCATCCTGGCCGACGACTGAACGACGAATGACGGTTCCTTTAAATGACGTCATCCAAGATGGCGTCCCTCGAATTCCGATTGGCTGATAGGATTCTATCAGCCAATCGGAATTAAGGTAGGAATATTCTGATTGGCTGATGGAATCAGCCAATCAGAATCAAGTTCAATCCGATTGGCTGATCCAATCAGCCAATCAGATTGAGCTTGCATTCTATTGGCTGTTCCGATCAGCCAATAGAATGCGAGCTCAATCTGATTGGCTGATTGGATCAGCCAATCTAATTGAACTTGATTCTGATTGGCTGATTCCATCAGCCAATCAGAATATTCCTACCTTAATTCCGATTGGCTGATAGAATCCTATCAGCCAATCGGAATTCGAGGGACGCCATCTTGGATGACGTCCCTTAAAGGAACCATCATTCTTCAGTTGGACGTCGCCGGAAGAAGATGGGTCCGCGGTGGAGGTCTTCAGGATGGAGCCGGTCGTCATCGGATGAAGATAGAAGATGCCGCTTGGATCAAGATGGTTGCTGGTCCGGATCGCCTCTTCTTCCCGGATAGGATGAAGACTTTGGAGCCTCTTCTGGACCTCTTCAGCCACCGGATGATGGATCGCCAACCCCCGCTTGGGTTGGATGAAGATTTTGGAGCCAGGACGGATTGGTGATACCTGGTGAGGTGAAGACAAGGTAGGATGATCTTCAGGGGCTTAGTGTTAGGTTTATTTAAGGGGGGTTTGGGTTATATTAGGGGTATGTGGGTGGTGGGTTGTAATGTTGGGGGGGGTATTGTATGTTTTTTTACAGGCAAAAGAGCTGAACTTCTTGGGGCATGCCCCGCAAAGGGCCCTGTTCAGGGCTGGTAAGGTAAAAGAGCTTTTAACTTTAGTAATTTAGAATAGGGTAAGGCATTTTTTATTTTGGGGGGCTTTGTTGTTTTATTAGGGGGCTTAGAGTTGGTGTAATTAGTTTAAAATTGTTGTAATATTTTTCTTATGTTTGTAAATATTTTTTTATTTTTTGTAACAGTTCTTTTTTATTTTTTGTACTTTAGTTAGTTTATTTCATTGTATTTATTTGTAGATATTGTATTTAATTAATGTATTGATAGTGTAGTGTTAGGTTTAATTGTAGGTAATTGTAGGTATTTTATTTAATTAATTTAATGATAGTATAGTGTTAGGTTTAATTGTAACCTAGGTTAGGATTTATTTTACAGGTAATTTTGTAATTATTTTAACTAGGTAACTATTAAATAGTTCTTAACTAGCTATTGTACCTGGTTAAAATAATTACAAAGTTGCCTGTAAAATAAATATTAACCCTAAAATAGCTACAATGTAATTATAATTTATATTGTAGCTATATTAGGGTTTATTTTACAGGTAAGTATTTAGCTTTAAATAGGAATAATTTATTTAATAAGAGTTAATTAATTTCGTTAGATTAAAATTATATTTAATTTAGGGGGGTGTTAGTGTTAGGGTTAGACTTAGCTTTAGGGGTTAATCCATTTATTAGAATAGCGGTGAGCTCCGGTCGGCAGATTAGGGGTTAATAATTGAAGTTAGGTGTCGGCGATGTTAGAGAGGGCAGATTAGGGGTTAATACTATTTCTTATAGGGTTAGTGAGGCGGCAGTGAGGCAGATTAGGGGTTAATAACTTTATAATAGTAGCGGTGCGGTCCGCTCGGCAGATTAGGGGTTAATAAGTGTAGGCAGGTGGAGGCGACGTTGAGGGGGGCAGATTAGGGGTTAATAAATATAATATAGGGGTCGGCGGTGTTAGGGGCAGCAGATTAGGGGTACATAGCTATAATGTAGGTGGCGGCGCTTTGCGGTCGGCAGATTAGGGGTTAATTATTGTAGGTAGCTGGCGGCGACGTTGTGGGGGGCAGATTAGGGGTTAATAAATATAATACAGGGGTCGGCGGTGTTAGGGGCAGCAGATTAGGGGTACATAAGTATAACGTAGGTGGCGGTCGGCAGATTAGGGGTTAAAAAAATTTAATCGAGTGGCGGCGATGTGGGGGGGCCTCGGTTTAGGGGTACATAGGTAGTTTATGGGTGTTAGTGTACTTTAGAGTACAGTAGTTAAGAGCTTTATGAACCGGCGTTAGCCCAAAAAGCTCTTAACTACTGACTTTTTTCCTACGGCTGTAGTTTTGTCGTTAGATGTCTAACCCCCAACTTCAGACATGACTCTAAATACCGGAGTTAGAAAGATCCCATTGAAAAGATAGGATACGCAATTGACGTAAGGGGATCTGCGGTATGGAAAAGTCGCGGCTGAAAAGTGAGCGTTAGACCCTATTTTGAGTGACTCCAAATACCGGAGTTAGCCTAAAACCAGCGTTAGGAGACTCTAACGCTGGCTTTCACGGCTAACGCCAAACTCCAAATCTAGGCCAAAGAAAACCTCCTGTTGTAAATAAACAGCAAAAACCAGCAAATCGTGGCACCAAGTAAAATCAGCTAAGATCTGATAAGTTGGAAGCAGTCTGTAAGATCTTACAGACAGTTGGATTTGATGGTGATTACGTCAAGTAAGTGCACACCCTGGGGGGGACCTTATCTGAAGATTCTGGGATTATCTGTATTTTTTGCATTATTCTTTTCTGGCGACTGTACCTATGTGTTTATGGACTTTTTTTACTTTGTTTTAATAATTTTATTATTTCGTTGTATTACTATTGATACATTTACCTACTGTTTTTATTCTATGTATGGTTTTTTCTCTATGCTTAGCAGCGCTAACCGTGTATTTTATTTCAATTTTTATTTTAGAAGGGGGATAATAGGGAGTCCTCCTTTGAGTTTGGTCTAGCAGCAGCTATCTGCAAATATAGAACTAACACTCTATTTATATTATTTAGGGGTTACATTGTATTGCCCTTATCTGGAGCGCTAATAGACTCTGAGCATATATATATATATATATATATATATATATATATATATATATATATATATATATATACTATATCTCTCTCTTTTTCTCATTTAATTTAATTTATATAAATATAATTAAAAATACTTTATTAAAAAAAAACTTTATTATTATTGTTTATCTTGCTTTTAATAGGACGTTTCTTGGCAGTTTAACAAGCATCCTTGAATTTAACCCTTAGAGGACATTGTGTGGGAAATTAGGTTGCTGTGTGTTAAATTACAGTAAGAATGCTGTGTGTGCAGTAAGGATAGTGTGCTTTGTGTATAGTAACAACAAGAGTGCTGTGTGTGTAGTGAGAGTGCTCTGTGTTAAATTACAGTAAAGGTGCTGTGTGTGCAGCACCTTTGTATATTGTAACAACGCAGGTGTTGTGTGTGTTGTAAGGGTGCTGTGTGTTAAATTACAGTAAGGGTGCTGTGTGTGCAGTGAGGATAGGGTGCTTTGTATATAGTAACAACACGGGTGCTGTGTGTGTTGTAAGGGTGCTGTGTGTGCAGTGAGGCTAAGTTGCTTTGTGTAAAGTACAAGGGTGCTGTTTGTGAAGTGAGTGCTGTGTGCCTATAGTGTGCATTATGTGCAGATTATGTGCAATTACTTATAATGAATAAATAGGGTTACTGAAGAAAATAATTGAAAGGAATATATTTGTTGCGTACTGAAATTCCAGAGCTGATAGTTAGCTGTGTATTTTCATCAAGATAAGACAGTTTTTAAAGACTCAATATTATAAGACTCAATAAATTGTTTTCCTTAATTTTTTTTTCTCCGATATCATCAATCAAGGCATTAGAGTCCATCTTGTTGCCCTAATCCAAATAATTTATTTGATGGCTTCTAATTTAAAGGGCCATGATACCTAACACTTGAAAGTTATGCAGCATAGCTGTAAAAAGCTGACTAGAAAATATCACCTGAACATCTCTATGTAAAAAAGAAAGATATTTTACCTAAAAAATGCCTAAGTTGCCACATCCCATTGTAAAGAACTTCTAAGCAACAAATCAGTATGTCTGTCCCAGGACAGCTTATGGAGTGAATTTACGTACACACTCATCTTATTTCCCTATTCAGTTTAAGGAAGTTTACTATGAAATCTCATGAGAGTTAAGTAAAATCTCATGAGATCACAGTAAAGAATTCATGACCTCAGCAATGTTAATGCTGATTGGCTGCTGTTCATTTCTTCATTTTTTTTTTTACCTGCAGCTGGGCAGCAGCTGAAGTATATTTTACACATAACTTACTCTGCTGAGCTGAGGAAATTGTGAGGAAAATATCTTCTTTTTTTACATAGAGATGCTCAGGTGATATTTTCCTATCAGCTTTTTACAGTTATACTGCATCAGTTTCAAGTGATTTAGCATATGAGTATAATGTCCCTTTAATTTAGATATTGTAAGAGTTTTAGAACTCTACTTTTAAATTATAAAAGTTTTTAGACAATCATTTAATTTGTTTGTCCCTTGGTTCTTTAGCTTTTTGTCTAAATCCCCTGATTACCAAGGTTTCCTTGGAGACGGGATAGCTTTTTCCAAAACACATTATTGCTTATTTTTCTTAATCAGTTTCCTCTTATTGGGTTTTCAAGAATAAGGCTTATATGGAATACATTTGCAAAGCAGCAACATACTTTCCATAAATTCTACCACTTTGATATATTTGGTAGGAAAGTCCTTCATTCAGCAGTGGTCAGACTAGAATACCAGATTGGTGGGAGGGATTAAGTGTGCTTAGAGCTTTGGGAGTCTTTGCCTCCTCCTAGTGACCAGGAGTTAAATTTTGGGAGTAGTGGTTTGTGGACTCTCACCACCATGAAATATATTATGAAAATGCATCAGGTAAGCATAAATTTAGTTTTTATGGCAAAATGGTCTAAACATGGACACTCCTTCAACGTGTATAAAACTGTCTCTCAATTCCCAGCATAATATTCTAGACATTTCTGCCCTACAGATCCCATTGTTTCTTCTCGCAACTTAAAAGGTGGTGAACTTTATAAAAAAACTAAAAACAGTAATTACTCTGAAAGAAAAACCTACGCATAGGAAAATAATGGCAATATTAAAGTATGGTGCACTGAAAACAGCAAATTTTTATTTGTATTAGGCAAAATATTAAAATTTAAATATTTATTCCGGGTCACTCTGTATACTTTGTCCACCACTGCAAACCTTTACATAGCAGAAAGCTCTCAATATTTATATGGGAGAGAGCTCACTACTCACAGAGACAGCCCATTTTCTTTGACAATTGCACCAAGACTATCCAGGTGAGGCTAAATATGTTTTTTTCACATTTTTGGTGGCAAACTTTTGATCATTGGGTCTCTAGTGTTATCCATTTCACTGGGTCACTAATTGTAGTTGAGATGCTACAAAGCTGAGCTATGCACAAAAAGTATGTAAGCTAAAAAATAATATCAACATTATCATATAAACCTATTATTATGAAGAAGTCTGCAATTTTACCGCGGACTGTACATTTTGTACAACTGTATTTATAAAAATAAAATTAGGTTATACCGTGATAAAGTTATACTGTACCCACCCTCAACACAGTTATTTTTAACCATCACTTCCTAGACCACTAAATGAAAAGTAACCCAAGCTGCCACTGACTAATCCACCCAAAATACTTTAAATCATAGCCCTACCCATTAAAACTGCAACGCCCACAGCAATTTTCTCAACACCCAACAAACTGTGCTATATTATCTCTCCACATAAACCAGCAATGGTTTATGTTCTCCATATAAATTACCTACATACAAATTAAATATATTTGCTGTGCAGAGCAGCTATCATATGCAAGTTATAGTTATTGTTATATTATCTTACTAGTTTATTGGTTTGTTATGAATTTAAGTAAGAATTGTATAATCACACATGTTGCCTTAATCTAACACACCAAAATATGTCCACTGCTTTAATATAATTATTGTTTTATTATTGATGATTGTATGTTGTCATAAATCTTCATGATTATTGTTATTGATTCTCTATTGTCTAATACATTGCACTTGCACCCCTCATGTATAAATGGCAGTATACTAATTATAATTTTGCCACATAACTAGCAAGATCAGATGTATCCATAGAGAATGTATGCATTTATCCTAAATTGTCGGACATACAAATACTAATTCATGGTTTTTATAACTTGGGGGTTTATCAGCAAATGTCAGTGACAGCATTTTAAAACACAAAGGGCCAGATTACAACTGGAGCAGTATTTAACGCTCCCGCTTGAGAGCTAACTCCACTAGAATAAGCTTTTTGTATAAGTCGGGTATAGCTAATATTGCAAGTTAAAAGTAAAACCTTTTTCGCTCGCATGCTAACCTGATGAGTGCAAAAAGCCAAAGTTAGGATATCGTGTGCACACGTTAACGTATTCCTTTATAGAAGTCAATTAAGCAAACTCGATTGCATATTCGCATGTTCTCTAAGCTAACATGAAAATATGAATATTTCCCATTCCATTGTTCTTCACATAGAAGAATATGTTCTATTTATTCTTATATGTATAGCTCTATGTATATTTAATGGTATTGTGGTACAATATATATATATATATATATATATATATATATATATATATATATATATATATATATATATATATATATATATAATCACAAAAAGCGCACTCTCACTTCCGATAACATCTTCCAGGGCGCAGGTAAAATAGTAATAGAATCCAAAAACAGGCATGCACTCTCTGGAGTTTTACAAATGTGCTTTTAATGTGCACAGAAAATTATGTGAAGTTTTGGGGCTCTCACCCCTTCACCAGACAAAGACTGATCTATATTCCTTTATAGATAGATGATTATATATATATGTATACATATACAGTACCTCACAAAAGTGAGTACATCCCTCACATTTTTGTAAATATTTTATTATATCTTTTTATGTGACAACACTGAAGAAATGACACTCAAAATAACTCAACACACAGCCATTAATGTCTAAACCGTTTGCAACAAAGTGAGTACACCCTTAAGTGGAAATGTCGAAATTGGGCCCAAATAGCAATTTTTCCTCCCTGGTGTCATATGACTCATTAGTGTTACAAGGTCTCAGTGTTAATGGGGAGCAGGTGTGTTAAATTTGGTGTTATCGCTCTCACACTCTCTCATACTGGTCACTAGAAGTTCCACATGGCACCTCATGGCAAATAACTCTCTGGGGAGCTGAAACGAAGAATTGTTGCTCTACATAAAGATAGCCTAGGATGTAAGAAGATTGCCAAGACCCTGAAACTCAGCTGCAGCACGGTGGGCAAGACCATACAGGACAGGTTCCACTAAGAACAGGCCTCGCCATTGTCGACCAAAGAAGTTGAGTGCACATGCTCAGCGTCATATCCAGAGATTGTCTTTGGGAAATAGACTTATGAGTGCTGCCAGCATTGGTGCAGAGTTTAAAGGGGAGAGGGATCAGCCTGTCAGTGCTCAGACCATTCGCCGAACACACTATATCAAATTAGTCTGCATGGCTGTCGTCCCAGAAGATGATGCACAAAAAAGCACACAAACAGTCTGTGGAAGACAAGCAGACTAAGGATTTGGATTACTGGAACCATATCCTGTGGTTTGATGAGACAAAGATAAAATTATTTGGTTCAGATGGTGTCAAGCGTGTGTGCCGGCAACCAAGTGAGGAGTTCAAAAACAAGTGTGTTTTGCCTACAGTTAAGCATGGTGGTGGGAGTGTCATGGTCTGGGCCTACATGAGTGCTGCCAGCACTGGGGAGCTTCAGTTCATTGAGGTAATCATGACTGCCAACATGTACTGTGACATACTGAAGCAGAGAATGATCCCCTTCCTTCAGAGACTGGGCCGCAGGGCAGTATTCCAACATGATAACAAGCCCAAACACACCTCCAAGATGACCACTGCCTTGCTAAAGAAGCTGAGGGTAAAGGTGATTGACTGACCAAGCATGTCTCCAGACCTTAACCCTATTGAGCATCTGTGGGGCATCCTCAAATGGAATATGGGGGAGCGTAAGGTCTCTAACATCCACCAGCTCTGTGATGTCATCATGGAGGATTTGAAGAGGACTCGAGTGGCAACCTGTGAAGCTCTGGTGAACTCCATGCCCATGAGGGTTAAGTCAGTGCTGGAAAATAATGCTGCCCACACAAAATATTGACACTTTGGGCCAAATTTGTACATTTCCACTTAGGGGTGTATTCACTTTTGTTGCCAACAGTTTAGACATTAATAGCTGTGTGTTGAGTGATTTTGAGGGGACAGCAATTTTACACTCTTATACAGGCTGTACACTCACTACTTTACATTGTAGCAAAGTGTCATTTCTTCAATGTTGTCACATGAAAAGTTATAATAAAATATTTACAAAAATGTGAGGGGTGTACTCACTTTTGTGAGATATTGTATACAGATATATATTTTATATATAGGAATATCTATTTATAAATACTTAGAACATATTCCTCTATGTGCAGGAATTTGTAATGTGTATATGCATGTATCCCTATGTTTAAGCCCTTTGCCTACCTTTTTTTCTAACACCTGATACCTCACCTCATATCTTTGAGCCTTGATAACTTTATTATGCAATTTTTTTAATAATTTTTATTAGATAGTGTAATTATGAGTGTAATTGTACTTTGTAATGTATTTTTGATGGTTTGTGATACTTTTTTGTTTTGATTAACCAGAGCTCTCAAGATGCAGCAATTGTGTTTACTTTTAACTTGTAATATGAACACTAAACCCGACGCATGCAAACATCCGTGATAAACTCCTTTTAGCTCACATTTAGCTAACTGTTAGCGCTCCACTCTCTATCTGGCCCAAACTATGTTGACAATTCAAAATGTGTTTATGGTATCTGAACTCAGTAGATAAACATGGATTATCAAACATTTACATTTTCAAATAATTACCAAATAGCTATATTAATGATGAATAAGATGAATAAAGCAATATGTGACATTGAGCATGGTCTTGATTAGATTTATTATTTGTGATAGGCACTCAGGTTACTGTAGAGATAATATGCTTAATATTTATTTAAGAAAAATATATAGTAACACCATAACTAAGACAGTGTGAAATGGCATTGTGCCTATTAAAAACATTTTCACTCCTTATGATACTATGGAATCTTCATGGATTGTCCCTTTATTTTTTTCATACTCATACATGGTTGTTACTAAACCCTGTGTGTTTTATAGTATATTTATTTGTATGCAAATAATGCAGGACATGGGTTTAGAGCCTGATTGGTCAGGTCCATCAATCATAATATGTGTCCATTGTAGAGAAAGCTTAATTTAATACATCAGTGACCAGCTCTGTGGCTATTTGCATCTTTGGAACACTGATATCACAATGCCAGTAGCTGGGCTATTATTGTGAGGCTTTAGAGTAATGTCACAAATCCCTGTGAGAGATAATTGGTGACATAATCCTTAAATTATGCTCTGAGGATGTACCAAGTGGCAGTGAATTAAAATATTATTCTTATTAATGGTTCTGATTTAGCTTTTAAACTACTTTAGGCTCCATTTACTATTGTGTGGGCAGACAGGTCCCCAATTAGAGTATCATTCCATCCTTGATAGTTTGCCCCTGCTCTCACATGGCTGTCAATCACCCTGGTCAAACTAGTCTGGTTGATTTTAATCCAACAGCTCAGAACTGGTGAATAGGTTGGAAAACAGTGGTCTAATTACATCTGCTTCTTAAAGGGCAGTCTAGTCCAAAATAAACTTTCATGATTCAGATAGGGCATGTCATTTTAAACAAGTTTCCAATTTACTTTTATCACCAATTTTGCTTTGTACTCTTGGTATTCTTAGTTGAAAGCTAAATCTAGGAGGTTCATATGCTAATTTCTAAGCCCTTGAAGACCGCCTCTTCTCTCAGGGCATTTTGTTAGTTTTTCACCACTAGAGGGTGTTAGTTCATGTGTTTCATATAGATAACACTGTGCTCACGCACGTGGAGTTCAGGTGAGTCAGCTCTGCTTGGTTAAAATGGATGTCTGTCAAAAGAACTGAAATAAAGGGGCAGTTTGCAAAGGGTTAGATAAAAGATAATCACAGAGGTTAAAAGTGTATTTATATAATTGTGCTGGTTGTGCAAAACTAGGGAATGGGTGATAAAGGGATTATCTATCTTTTTAAACAATACAAATTCTGGTCTAGACTGTCCCTTTAACTGTTGGCTGCAGGCTTGCTCATGTGAGCCTGCAACAAAGGTACTCCAAAGCTGCATCCACTGTATTATATCAATGGAGCCCTTTGTGTATATCTGGTAGCCAATTAGCCCTGTATTGCATGTTTACACTGGGAGTTATCTTTTTATTTAAATAAAGCTTTACTCTAATTTAATGATACATTCGCCACTTCATACATCGCTCCAAAACAGCTCAATTTAATTGTATATGTTATAAAGTACTATTCTCATGATATTTTTTATTTTTATTTTAATATAGTATTGCTTATACAAATCTGCACACTACAAAATAGCACTGAAGATTATGTTGAGACAAATATTTGATGATAATAATAATTATAATAGCCTTCTGATTGAGCCTCCAATAGATCCTGATTACGTGGAAGAGCTGAAATATCCAGGTGGCTTAGAGGAGATCACATTTGAGAAAAATAAAAGTCAGAAATGAGTTCTTCTAAGGTACTGTATACTGTCAACATAATTTTTTTTAAATATATATATATATTTATTACAAAATGTAAATGTTATTTTTATACATATATTAATGTATTATATTTTCATATGTTCTAGACAGGTTTGCTTTGTTGTTTTTAAATATCTATCTATCATCTATCTATCCATCTATCTATCTATCTATCTATCTATCTATCTATCATCTATTTAGTTTATATCTATATAAGTAATCCTAAAAACAGGCACGGACTGGCCGTCGGGCATACCGGGCATTTGCCCGGTAGGCCGCAAGGTAGTTTAGCCCCGCCCACTGCGCCTCACGCACGGCATAGAAAAAAAAGTTTTTGGAGAACTTTTTTTTAAAAATATTTAATAAATAAATATTATAATGATCATTTATATATATATATAAATATGTATATGTTTATTTGTGATTTTGTGTATTACTACACAGGC
Source organism: Bombina bombina (assembly GCF_027579735.1). NCBI lineage: Eukaryota > Metazoa > Chordata > Amphibia > Anura > Bombinatoridae > Bombina > Bombina bombina. Next base: position 915,547,168 of record NC_069501.1, read on the forward strand.
CAGTGGCGTGCTGTGTGCAGCACAAATCAACTTTACTTTACTTTGGGTCCCGGCTAGGCCGACTGTCTGACTCTGTCACCTCACTTCACCAGAATAGTACACAGAGAATACAACAAGTCAATTGAACCACTCTCTGTAGTGTAATCAGATTCACTGTCTGGATTCAATCAGGGCCGCTGCGCCGCAATCTAAACATACCACATACATTCTAATATCCTCCCGAGTCCCCCCCATTCCTGATTGGCCACACTGTCCTCCCTCCGCACATGCGCACTGCCTGCTTCCGGCCCGGCACTGTGAGTGACACGCCCTGCATGCGGCTACACGTGACACACTGAGGCTCAGGCAGCTGTGAGGCCACGGCGTCGGCGATAGACAGAAGTGCTGACTGCCTGTGTGTCAGGTTGGAGCAGGCAGAGAGGCCAGAAAGATGCTGCCCTGGGCCGGGTAATTGCTGGGCCTGGTGGCTTGGCCTGAGCCCTGGGAGAGTGACGCTCACATCCGAATCCAGGCTACTGGCTAAGTGGCGGGCCGGGCTCCAGTACAATGATCAGATCTCACAGACTCTCCTCCATCATGGTCTGGATTGGGGCCGGTCCGGAATTCCATGAGGCCAGCGGGGGCTAGAGAGGCAGTGGAGCAGCGGCTGCAGCCATGATGAGGAGGAGGATGTCAGACTCAGAACTGGGGAGGCTGCGACTCAGCAGGTGGCCGGCAGCAGGGCAGGTAGGTGACCATGAGAGGTCTGGTCTTTTAGAGAGAGAACTTTTTAAGTAAAGTTAAATTTATGTTTTACATAAAGTAATTATAATATACTTACTAAAGTATATACAAATTATATTATTATATATAAAGTATGTAATTTACAGGTTAGGTTACAGGCAAGGCAGCCTGCCCTAAGTGATCTCAGTCAGTAGTACTAACTACTAGGCCTGGCTGGGCCGGCACTCTACCTATATGTACAGCTGAGCAGCAGCACTGCAGTCTCTGTCTGAGACTGAGTCAGTCTCCTTTGCTGGCCGAGGCCATATGGGGGAATTATATGCATGGGGATTACACATGCCATGATGGACTCCTCCATGTTACGTGGCTGCACCACACAGCACACATGATACAATATCTATTTTGGTGGGTTGCTGGTCCTGGGTGGGTGGGGAACAGTATTGGGAGAAAAAAAACATGACACCCTTACACCGTCTATGGCTCAGAGTGGCTCAAATTTCAGAAGAAACAGCAGACAGTGTCAGTGAGACTCAATCTGACTGTGACTGTCTGTCACCTCAGTGAAAAAAAGAAAAGAAAAAAACAGCGTTTCTCAGCAGATTACAGGTGAGCTGTTTGTTAAAAAAATCTTTATTATTGAATTTGCTGGAATGCTGGCTCAGGCTCACACAGAACCCCTCCTACCTATCCTAAGTAATCACTGCAGTCACCAGTCAGAATAGATACATGTCTGATGTGAATGATGATGATTATCATAAATTATATAATATGAGTCATGATGTCATCATCACTCACATTCACATATCATAATATTACTGACTGTCATTAATTATAAGTCACTGTGAGTGTCATTCACATATCACATACTTATGTATTCTGATTCAGCTGCATATATCAGTATGTGAGTGACTCATAATGCAATTGTTTTCGCTGCCTTGGATAATCATCATCATCTCTCTTGAAGTCTTGAATTGAAGAGATTAATTTGATTATCAATCAGTCATCCAAGGCAGCAACAACAATTGAAGAGATCATCATGCCCAATATGTGTTATTAAAGGGATAGTGTAGTATTAATTAAACTTTCATGATTCAGATAGAGCATGCAGTTTTATTACTCCTATTATCAATTTTTCTTCGTTTTCTTGGTGTTTTTATTTGAATGTAAGCTTAGAAGCTGGTGTCTAAATGTATCCATCCAATCAGCAAATGCTAACCCAGGTGCTGAACCAAAAATGGGCTGGCTACTAAGCTTACTTTCCAGCTTTTTAAAGTAAAGATACCAAAAGAACGAAGAAATTGATAATAGGAGTAAATTAGAAAGTTGCTTAAAATTGCATGCTCTAGCTTAATCACGAAAGTTTATTTTTGACTAGACTATCCCTTTAAGAAGTACCATATACTTTGAGCCCTATATCTGTGTGTTATAATGTTATGTGACATATACTTTGAGCCCTATATCTGTGTGTTATAGTGTGACATATACTTTGAGCCCTATATCTGTGTGTTATGTTATAATGTGACATACTTGTGCCATATATTTGTGTGTTATAATGTGATATATACATTGTGCCCTATAGCTGTGTGTTATGTGAAAATATACTTTAAGCCCTATATCTGTGAGTTATAATGTGTGACATATACTTTGTGCCATATATCAGTGTGTTATGTGCCATATTCTTTGTTTAATTGTGCCGTATATCTGTGTGTTATGTGACATATATATACATACGTATATACGTATATATATATATATTTAATGTACCTTGTGTTGCAAATGAGTACTTTAAATGTTTTGTCATTAAAAAGTAGCACTTTATTTTTGTTTTTGTTGTGTGTGTGTGTTTTTTTTTTTTAAATATATTTTACTTAATTTTGTTCATCCCAACCAATAGACAAAATTTATAATTAAATAAGAAATGGTATGGGGGGGGGGTTCTCTCTGAGCAGTTCAATTAGTTATAGTGTGTGTAATTCCTAAACTGATACAAATCTACAGCTTGTTACTTTTACAGTTCACATGGTGAAACATTGTCTGATAATTCTTACATTTAACTCGCTTCCACTGAAGTCTAAATATTCTATCATATCAACTATAACTGGATGATTGCCTGAGGAACTGTGTATGCTATATAACATCTTCTTACTGAAAACCCAGTACAGAATTCAAGTATATTTACTGGAGCCTCCCCCAGCTGAAACCTGATATCAGGTTAATCCCAAAATACAATCCATAAGTATTCCTTACACTAAAGGCATACATATATATTTTATCTCTATACACTTCTCACCTTGTTAGACATTACTGTCTTTCTCAGTTCCTCTATATTTAAGATCTAACAGTTGGATTACTTTTTCCAACTCTATTGACTGTTCTCAGTCACCCTCAGTTCTATGAGCAAAATCCTGGTTCTATGTAAAATCTTGGAACCACAGGTTTGGTGTGAGACTGAGTGGGAGATAAGGTTAACTTCGCAAACATACATAATCCTTACATATTACTTAGCTGGAAAAAAGGTAGGTTAACCAAATAATGGATCTGACTGAATTAACAAACAGAGTGGGAACACTTGCCCAAAACATGGATGTCATGCTCCAGGGTCTCAGAGAGATCCAAGCAGAAAACGAACACCTCAGGAAATTCATCAGTGACCAATTAGCCAATAAACCACTGGTCACTGATGTGTCCCCTGAACCCCAAGTTTTTCCACCCGAAAAGTTTTCCAGATTAAGGTCTCACTTCAGAGAATATAAAAACTTTGCAACCGCTTCTTCTCCCTTAAACCTTGAACCTACCCAAATGACAGGATAAAGGTATTGACTGTCATATCGTACCTTACAGGGGAGGTGAGAGCATGGGCGAATGCTTTTTATGAGAATGATGACCCTATCCTGGGATCCCTTGACTCATTCTTCTCAGCGATGTCCTTTTTATATAAGGATCACAACAAACAAAGCACAGCCGAAACCGCCATATTCTCACTTCGTCAAGGTAAATGACCAGTCGAGTATAAGAGATGGGGCCCCGATACGCTATGGAATGACCACGCATTAAAAAACAGTTTTGACTTGGCCTATCAGAATCAGTAAAGGACGAATTGGCCCGTTCTGAGGTGCCTTCTACGTTAGAATCCCTGATCACCTTAACCATTTCGATTGATAGGCGCCTTAGGGAAAGGAAGTCTGAAAGGGGTCCCCTAACTTTTCACACAAAAAGTCTATACCTGCAACACCTACTTACCCTAACAGAAGTACAGAGGAACCAATGGACATTGCTTTCATTAAAGGCCCATTAAAACCCGAGGAAAAGGCCAGGCCAGGCCAGGTTGCAAAATCTATGCATGTATTGCGCCGCTAGAGAGCATACAGTGAAGGACTGTCCAAACCTTTTAAAACAGAAGAGGGGTAAGACACAGTATTATCATTGTTATCAAGATGTTATAGATAAAACAGCTTCTCACTTTTCTCTTTATATCTCCCTGCAGTGGGACCGCCAACAAGCAACTACTCAAGCCGTGATTGATTCCAGTGCTACCGGAAAATTTATTGATTTTGATTTTGTGCACCTTTTCAAAATTCCTTTAATAAAGAAAGAGAATACACTTGCTATACTACTAGTTGATGGTTCTGCCCTGAAATCAGACCCAATAACACATCACACTAAAGCTATAACGTTGAGCTTTCCTTCTGGGCATAATGAGATCACAACTTTTGAGGTTATATCCACCCCCATTTTTCCAATCATACTAGGCTTAAGACTACACAAACCCACTATCCACTGGCAGAAGGGCATATTACATTTTAATTCTACATACTGCTCTAATATATGTACCAAGGAGACGGTATCACACTTATGCAGCTATCTGTACATAACATCCCTTCATGTTACACTGATTTTGCAGATGTCTTTAGCAAAAAGGAAGCTCAAATTTTACCACCACATAGATCCTACGATTGCCCCATAGACCTTCTTCCAAATTTCACTATACCTTATGGCCATATATTCCCTATGTCCGAACCCAAGTTGAAACACCTAAAAGAATATCTGGACAAGAATTTGAAAAAGGGCTTCATAAGGCCATCTACCTCTCCCGCTGGGGCTGGGATATTTTTTGTTAGAAATAAGGATAACAGTCTCAGGCTCATAATTGACTACAGAGAGCTCAATAAATGAACTAGAAAAAACAGATACCCCCTCCCTTTAATACCAGAGTTGATAGAGCATTTATAGAGTGCCAAGATCTTTACAAAATTAGACCTGAGGGGGGCATACAATCTAGTGAGGATAAGACAAGGAAACGAATGGCTGACTGCATTTCAGACAAGGTATGGCTTGTTCGAGTATACAGTCATGCCATTCAGGCTCTGTAACGCCCCTGAAACAATCCAGCATTTCATGAACAATCTATTTAGGGATTTATTAGATATACACATGGCCATTTATCTAGATGACATACTGTTATATTCAGACACTATTGACCATCACATTGATCATGTAAGGGCCGTCCTCTCCAGACTAAGGGCAAATTCGCTCTATGTCAAAGTTGAAAAATGCATTTTTAATTAACCTACAATTTCTTTTTTGGGATACGATATTTCCCCATCTGGAATACAGACGGAAGACAAGAAAATCAAGGCTATCACGGATTGGCCCATCCCAACAACCAAGAAAGAGATCCAAAAATGTGTTGGATTCTCTAATTTCAGAATAGAAGATTCATCAAAGGGTTTTCCACAATAGTCAAACCTTTGACTAGTCTTACAAAAAAGAACTGTACGTTTTCTTGGAACTCACAAGCTAATATTGCCTTTGAATTATTAAAACAAAAGTTTGTGACTGCCCCCATACTACAATTCCCTAACCCCGCTTTAAGATTTGTCCTTGAGGTAGATGCCTCGGAATATGCCTTTGGGGCCATACTCTCCCAAAGAACAACACCCAGTGAACCATTACATCCAGTTTCTTTCTACTCCAGACTCATGAATAGCGCTGAGTTGAATTATGCTATAGGAGAAAAGGAATTACTCGCTATAAAAGCATCACTGGAGTTTTGAAAACACCTTCTTGAGAGGACTGTTACCCCTATTATTATATACACTGATCATAGGAACCTACAGTACCTCAAAACTAATAAAACACTCAGTTCCCATCAGGTACGTTGGAGCCTTTACTTCTCCAGGTTCAACTATGTAATTACTTACCGACCCGGGAGTAAAAACATGAAGGCAGATGCCTTATCCAGGAGAGACCCCAAACCTCATACAGATCAAACCTCAAGATCCATCATACCTGATGAGAGACTTTGTGCTCTCACCACAAACAACGTTACAAGTTTTTGAGAACTGCAATCCAAGGATGCCTCCCTATCTCAACTACCTCTTCAGAAAGGTTCCGATGGATTACAATACTTTTGCAAACGTGTATATGTTCCTACCTCCCTTAGGAATAAATTCCTAAACACAGCTCATGACTCCCTATTAGCAGGGCACCCAGGAATAAGAAAAACTCAGCATTTAGTACAGAGGGATTATTGTTGGCCAAAAATGGAGCAGAGTATCGCCAAATATGTACAAACGTGTACCATGTGTTGCCAAAACAAACACCAAAAGATGCATCCTTATGGTTACTTACTTTCCCTGCCTGTTGCCGATAGACAATGGAAATCCATAGCCATGGATTTTATTGTGGAACTACCTGCTTCTGCTAATCACAGTAATATTTTTGTGGTCGTTGACCAGTTTTTGAAGATTGCTCATTTCTTACCGGTTATAGGACTACCTACAGCATCTGAGACTGCACATTTGTTCCTAACATATTGTAAAACTACATAGACTACCTGAGAGCATCACGACTGACAAGGGAAGCCAATTTACATCTAGGTTTTTGACACAACTTTGCTTCTCACTAGGCATTGATATGAAGTTGTCAATGGTCTTTCACCCCCAAACAAATGGGCAGACTGAAAGGACAAATCAAACATTAAAGCAATACCTACGGTGCTATTGTACCACCCAACAGGACAACTGGTCTGCGTTGCTACCAACAGCAGAATTTTCCTACAACAATTCTGTCAACTCGTCTACTAAATATAAAAATATGTGTATATGCGCTAAACAGCAATGGGGATATGCGGATAAGGAGGATATCTGAAATAAGGTATCTATTAAAATGCGCTATCTATAAACATTAGCTAAAACACTATACTAAACACAGTGTAGAGAGTAAATGAAGATATGTTGTATCTTAAAAGAAAAAACATTTATTGTGATACATACATGTTCCTAAAAATGCATATATATGACCGGTCATGGACAAGAAAAATATATTAAAACCTCATAGGTGATTGTGCAACTTTGAAAATAAGTGTATAAAAATATGTATATACACATACAATATCTTAATATTGCTATTGGGACTGCCAGTCCCTATAAACTTCTAAAGTCAAAATTGGAGCTGAATAAGGCAATATCTTATTATACTCGGTGGTTAACTCTTTTTCTTACTTGGTGCATGCTATTATTTTTATTCTTATTACCAGTCCTGAATACTTTAGTGAGTAAAACAAGTTAATATTGCATATAATTTCTTGAACTGGTTTTTGGCAGTTACTTTTACAGATGTCTCAAAGTTCGTCAAATAGCAATAAAAATTCCCTGCTAAATGAAAAGCTGTGTACGTCCACCGCACTACCGGGCTGCTACACCTCTAAGTGCCTACCTGTTCTTCTGTGGGTATATTCCGTCCACTCCCGGGATGGCACAGGTGTCTGTGTAGCTCTCGTGTAGCCGGTGACGTCACACGCAACGTCCGTGGTCCCAAACAAAGTAGATCCGTCCGGTGTATTGATCTACAACTCTGCGCAGAGTATTTCAATACTGGAAGTAGTTCCACTTAGGATCCTTATTAATCCTTTGTTCCTTTAGGTGAATATGGCTTGGGAGACTTCTGAATGTCTTTTGTGCATAACCATCAATGCATTTTGCCACTTCTCGTGGCTTTATCAAGATGGTTTCAGTGTGATAGATTCTTCCCTTATAAATGTATGAGTAGTTCGTGATTGGCCAGAAGATATTGCCTCTTTTTCAAAACCTTTCTTATTAAGGTGGAATTGGTAGATTTCCTTAAGGTGGAATATACGATTTTCTTTAATGTTGCACATACATTTAATTATATCTTTACATATGATCGTAGTTATAAATACAAATGTAGGATACCAGTAATAACAGAGAGGTAACACATATTACAATAAATAAAAAAAATACAAAAAATACATATAATATAATAAAGTTAAAAACCTCTTATAAAAACTCTATGAAAACCCTCTTTAAAATATTATAAAATCAGACTGACCTAATTATGTGAATGGGCAATTATAAAAAGTGACACCACTATGTAACTATGCCTCTACCTCAAATAGGCAATTTTTGTGAAGGAATCAGTAAGTTTCCTTAAGGATAGTTCTATACTCTTCTTAAATCCCTTATTATCACTGTAAATACCATGTATTATATATTATAGTAATTGATAAATACAAATGTATAAATAAATACATAGAGCTAAGGTGATATGCGATTGAGCAATTTTTGAAGGATCAAAAATTAGGCAACTATATATTAGTTGTTAAATTGATATTGATCCTTTTTACTTTGATCTGTATCCATATCAATATGTGTATTATTCAATGTTATCATACATAGTGTGTATATACTATGCTAAAAAATACATATTCTAGCTCTTATATTGGAGAATAGGGAAAGGAGGTTTTAGTCTAAAATGAAGGGGTTGAGGTCCAGCTCCGAATTTAAGCCTTTTGGGTATAGTGTTTATAATTGATATATGAATTTGGCTTCTTTCCTTAGAAGTAGGCATTTATAGTCCCCACCCCGCCAGAGTTTATTGATTTTACAGATACCCCAGTATTTGAGATCTTTGGTGTTGTTCTTATGCTTTAACCTGAAATGTTCATACAATCTAGTATCCTGATCTCCTTTTTCTATTAGGTTTAAATGTTCCCTAATCCTGGTCTGTAAGGTCCTGGTGGTCTCTCCTAAATATTGTTTGCCACAAGAGCACTGGATGAGGTATATAATCCCCTTTTCACTGCATCTGATGGTGTCCTTAATGTTATATTTTTTACCTGTATTAGTGGATACGTATTTCTTACATTTAGTGCTATGTTTACAAGCTTTACAGCTATAACAGGGATAATACCCTTTTAGTCTGTTCCCTGTCAAATCAAGGTCCCTGGTCTTAAGTTGTTGTGTTTTCTTAGTGAAATCACTGGGTGCTAATATGTTTTTAATATTTGTTGTTTTTCGAAAGAATATTTAAGGGTGTTCAGGAATCACATATCCTATAATTGGGTCAGATTTAATGAGGTGCCAATGCTTACTTACTATTTTCTTCAAAAGTTTATGATGATAACTATAATTTGTCACTAAATGTACTTTCAAGGTGTCATTAACATTTATTTTAGTTTTTGGTACTTTGGAAAGGAGGTCCTGTCTTTCTACATTCCTAATTTCAGAGATGGTGGTTTCTAATGTCTTGGGATCGTAGCCTTTCTCCAAAAATCTACTTTCTAATATTTTTACTTGTTGGTTGAAATTAGAAATTTTTGAACAATTTCGTCTAATCCTCAGAAATTGTCCCTTATGCATATTATCAATCCAACGTTTTAGATGACAACTGTGTGTAGGGATATAATTGTTAGCATCTATTGACTTAAAATGATTTTTTGTGGCTACTTCTCCATTTTCTACATAGATGTCTAGATCCAGGAAAGTAATTAATTGTTTACTTAGGGTGTATGTAAATCTTAAATTCATATCGTTCTGATTCATATCTTCTAAAAAGGCGATCAGACTATCCTCACTTCCCTTCCATACTATTAAGATGGCATCAATGTATCTTTTATACAGCACAAGGTTTGCTCCCAGCTGATGCCCCTGGATATAATAATGTTCCCATTTACCCATAAAAAGGTTGGCATAGCTGGGAGAAAAACTTGGTGCCCATTGCAGTACCTTGGACCTGGAGGTAAACATTGCCGTTAAATGCAAATATATTGTTCTTTAATATAAATTCGATACAGTCTAGAATTAAATTTTTATGTCTCAATTGTGTTTCATTTTCACTTCTTAGAAACCAATCTATCGCGGCTATACCTTTTTCATGCTGGATACTGGTGTATAAAGAACTCACATCACTCGTTGCTAAGATATAGTCATCTTGCCATTCTAAGTCTTTTAGGAGATTTAATACTTCTGTGGTATCTTTTAAGTAGGATAGTAACTTCTGTACGTAAGCTTTGGAGTTATGTGTCTATAAACAGGGAAAGGTTGGAGCAGATGGAGGAAATGCCCAAAATTATGGGGCGTCCCAGGGGGTCAATAAGGGTTTTATGAATTTTGGGCAGGAAATAAAACATGGCCATTCTGGGATGTTTCTGGTAGATAAAATTAAGTTCCTTAGTAGTTCATTATCTTTTGCGTTTATCAAAATATCATATAATTTTTTATTTATCTTTTGATTTAGTCTCAATTTCTTGTATGTATCTACATCATTTAGTAGGCAATTAGTTTCAGTTATGTATATGGACGTGTTCATAATGACCACGCCCCCACCCTTGTCTGCCGGTTTAATGGTGAGGTTTTTATCTTTTTGTAATTGAGTTAATACTTCCCTTTCTTTTTTCGTCATATTAAATTTAATTTTACTTTTATCGTTAACCTTCAATTTTGCTAGTTCAGATAGACTGTTCTTTCAAATACTTCTAAATTGCTTCCTTTACTGTGATATGGATAAAAGGAGGATTTTGGTTTTAGTTGCGTATGTGTTATGTCTCTAGTGCTGGTAGCACCATTATATATTTGTCTTTCAATAGGATTTTTTATGAAATGCCTTTTGAGAGTTAGATTTCTCACAATTTTTTTATGTGGATATGAGTTTCGAATTTATTTAATTTGGACATTGGTGGGAAGGTTAAGCCTAATTTTATTACTTTATGTTCTTGTTCTGTAAGTTTCTATTTACTGAGGTTAAATACACCCATGTGTTCTATTTCAGTTTCTTTTTGGACTGAGCATTTCTTTCTCCTTCCATTTCCCCTAACTCCTCTATGTTTCTTTTTGAACGTGTTTTCCTTTGATCTAAGGGAGTGCCTATCCCTAAAAAATCCCCGGAGGTGCTGGGTATATCTATTTCTCCTTCATTACATGGTTCTTCTCGATTGTCTCTTTGTGTAACTAGTGGTTGGAATCTGTTCCTAATAGGAATAGACCATTCTCTCTTCTTTAAAAGAGTTGGTTTCATGTTTCCAGTATAATTCCCTTGTTCTCTATATTGAATATTGTAGTCATTATAATGTGTTGTTGGATATTCTCTATGTGATGGTTTATAGATATTGTGTACATTTCTATTCAAGTTGTGATGTCGTGTGTTATCAACTCTATTGTGCCTATAATCCCTATGGTGTCTAAATTCTTCTTCCTTCCTTTCCATTCTATTGTGTCTATATTGTCTATGGTGGTGATCATAGTGGTCTCTCCTATTCTCATAAATATAATTGTGGTGATTGTATTGATTTGAGAAATGGTTACCCCTTTCTTCTCTCTGAATAGAGTGGTGGTTATTTTTCTATGAATTATTGTGTGCATAATCTGGTGAGTATACAGTGTCTGAGTTATGATTTCTTGTATACTGAGTATTGTGACCTTGATATTGGTTATTGTACCAACCTCTGTGTCTCTGTCTGAAGTGATTATTCTTAGGGGTGTATTCGTGATGAACTGGTGGTCCTTCTTTATGTATTCCTTCCGTATCATTTGCATGCAAATGTTGTTTAGTTTCTTTTTTATTTGACTCTCTTAATTGGATCTCTTCTGTCATTTCAGAGGAAGTAATGGTATGATGGTAATCTTGTTGGTCCCTATTTAATTTTCTTCATTTCACTGTTAATACATTCTTACTATTGTCATTAGGTCTATCGATTATTAGTGATGTCGTGAACCTAAAAATTTCGGGGAACCGGGCAAACCGCCATTGACTTCAATAGGCAGAAGACTTTAAAACCAACAGGGACTCTTTCTGGCCACAATAGTGATGGAAAAGTTGTTTCAAGGGGACTAACACCTGGACTGTGGCATGCCGGAGGGAGATCCATGGCAAAACTCCCATGGAAAATTACATAGTTGATTCAGAGTCTGGTTTTAAGCCATAAAGGGCATAAATCACCTAACATTGTTTGGAATAACATGCTTTAAAACATCAGGTATGATGTTGTATCGATCAGGTAGTGTAAGGGTTACGCCCGCTTCACAGTGACAGACCAAACTCCCCGTTTAAAGGTACAGTCTACACCAGAATTTTTATTGTTTTAAAAGATAGATAATCCCTTTATTACCCATTTCCCAGTTTTGCATAACTAACACATTTATAATACTATACTTTTAACCTCTGTGATTATCTTGTATCTAAGCCTCTGCAAACTGCCCCTTTTTTCAGTTCTTTTGACAGACTTGCAGTCTAGCCAATCAGTGCCTGCTCCCCGATAACTTCTCGTGCACGAGCACAGTGTTATCTATATGAAATACGTGAACTAACACCCTCTAGTGGTGAAAAACTGTTAAAATGCAATCTGAAAGAGGTGGACTTCAAGGTCTAAGAAATTAGCATATGAACCTCCTAGGTTAAGCTTTCAACTAAGAATACCAAGAGAACAAAGCAAAATTGGCGATAAAAGTAAATTGGAAAATTGTTTAAAATTACATGCTCTATCTGAATCCCAAAAGTTTATTTTGGCCTAGACTGTCCCTTTAACGCACTGCAAACAACTGCAAACAGTCCATTTGCACAACGGCAAACTCCCCATTTGCACAAGGTTAAATACCAAGCTAGCCATGTCCTGTTCCTTGTCCTCACTGATGTCATTGAAGGTATCTTCCTCCACCCAGCCACGTACAACACCAAGGGTCCCCGAAAGGTGACAACAAGCCCCCTGGGACGCCTGCTGTGTTTGGTCTTCCACCTCCTCAAAGCCACCTTCCTCCTCTGACTCCTCTTCTTCAGACTCCTCTCTCTGCGTTGCCTCTCTCTGCATTATTATAAGGTGTGTTAAGTAGTACTATTCCTATCAGTTTAATCCCTGTGGTGTCCCCTATCAGGGGACATGTATATGGCATGGTTATTAGCAACCGGGAGATGGAAAAAGATGCTTGGTCGGCCCTCCTACTTCAAATTTGGGGCACTGTGCGTGCAATCTACTGTGCAACCAGATATGAGTGGTGTGTTAAGTAGTACTATTCTTTTCAGTTTAATCCATGTGGAGTCCCCTATCAGGAGACGTGTATATGGCATGGATTTTAGGAACCGGGAGATGGAAAAAGATGCTTGGTCGGTCCGGCCATGAGATATATAGATTTGATAGATACATAGATTAGATAGATAGATCAATAGATACATTTGATAGATTTGATAGATAGATAGATAGATAGATAGATTTGATAGATAATTAGATAGATTTGATAGATAGATAATTTCCCAGACAGAGAATTATAAGACGTGCGGTCTGGGACCCATGGTAATGTTACTTCCTTTTGCACAATCGAGTACAGGTTGGGGTGGATTGCCTTTTGTGCAAAGAAATTTTGGCCGGGTACCTTCCACTGCAGTGTCCCCTATCAGGGGACGTGTATGTGGCATGGATTTTAGGAACTGGGAGATGGAAAAAGATGCTTGGTCGGTCCGGCCACGAGATAGATTTGATAGATAGATAGATAGATAGATTAGATATATAGATCAATAGATGCAATAGATACATTTGATAGATACGATAGATAGAAAGATTTGATAGATAAATAGATAGATTTGATTGATAGATAAACAGATATGAGTGGTCTGTCAAGTAGTACTATTCTTATCAGTTTAATCCCTGTTACGTTCCTTTTTTTGGTTTGTTTTTTGAAGCCACAGTGCAGCACCAGAGGCCAGAAAAATTTGGCATGTACACATGCCTGAAAAATTAGTTATTGTTGTAGCAGCTGCCAGAAAAATTGATGTTTGTTTCCCTGGCAGAAAGTGCCCTAAAACATTGCGGCTTGAACACTAGTTGGTGGCAGATAAGTCACGAAAGTCATCCGGCATTCGAAGATAACATACAGCAGCTTGTGGACCATTTATAGCCCAAGGCAGATCATCTCATTAGGCCTTTTTTACTCAAATGTATCTCCCAATGTTAGTCCCTTCAGGATCCATCCCTCATTCATCTTAATAAAGCTGAGGTAATCTAGACTTTTTTGACCTAGCCAACTTCTCTTCTCAGTGACAATACCTCCTGCAGCACTGAAGGTCCTTTCTGACAGGACACTTGAAGGCCAGAAGTTCTATAGCAAATTGGGATAGCTCAGGCCACAGGTCAAGCCTGAACACCCAGTAGTCAAGGGGTTCATCGCTCCTCAGAGTGTCGAGATCTGCAGTTAAGGCAAGATAGTCTGCTACCTGATGGTCGAGTCGTTCTCTGAGGCTGGACCCCGAAGGGCTGTGGCGATGCATAGGAGTTAAAAAGCTCTGCATGTCCTCCATCAACAACACGTCTGTTAAGCATCCTGTCCTTGCCGGCATGGTTGTGGGAGTCGGAGGATTACTTTCATCTCTTCCCCTGTTAGATTCCCGTTGTGCTGTGACATCACCTTTATACGCTGTGTAAAGCACACTTTTTAATTTATTTTGGAACTGCTGCATCCTTTCCGACTTGCGGGAATTTGGTAACATTTCAGGCACTTTATGCTTATACCGGGGGTCTAGTAGCGTGGACACCCAGTACAGGTCCTTCTCCTTCAGTTTTTTTATACAAGGGTCACTCAACAGGCATGACAGCATGAAAGACCCCATTTGCACAAGTTTGGATGCCAAGCTACTCATGCCCCTTTCCTCGTCCTCAGTGATCTCACTGAAGGTATGTTCTTCCCCCCAGCCATGTACAACACGACGGGTACCAGATAGGTGACAACGAGCACCCTGGGATGCCTGTTGTGGTTGATCTTCCTCCTCCTCCTCAAAGCCACATTCCTCCTTTGACTCCTCTTCCTCACAATCCTCTTCCAGCGTTGCCGCTGGTCTAGCAAGTGATGCTGATAAGGCTGTTTCTGGTGGTGATGGTAACCACAACTCTTCCTCTTCACGCTCATCTACGGCCTGATCCAGCACTCTTTGCAGGGCATGCTCCAGGAGGAAAACAAATGGTATGATGTCACTGATGGTGCCTTCGGTGCGACTGACTAGGTTTGTCACCTCCTCAAAAGGTCGCATGAGCCTACAGGCGTTGCGGATGAGCATCCAGTAACTTGGCAAAAAAATCCCAAGCTCCACAGAGGCTGTCCTAGCACCCCGGCCATACAAATACTCGTTAATGGCTTTTTCTTGTTGGAGCAGGCGGTCGAACATTAGGAGTGTTGAATTCCAATGTGTCGGGCTGTCGCAAATCAAGCGCTTCACTGGCATGTTGTTTCACCGCTGGATATCTGCAAAATTCGCCATGGCCGTGTAGGAACGCCTGAAATGGCCACACACCTTCCTGGCCTGCTTCAGGACGTCCTGTAAGCCTGGGTACTTATGCACAAAGCATTGTACGATCAGTTTACACGCATGTGCCATGCACGGCACATGTGTCAACGTGCCCAGTTTAAATGCCGCCACCAAATTACTTCTGTTGTCGGAAACCACTTTGCCGATCGCCAGTTGGTGCGGAGTCAGCCACTGATCCACCTGTGCGTTCAGGGCGGACAGGAGTAATGTTCCGGTGTGACTCTCTGTTTTCAGGCAAGTCAGCCCCAAGACGGTGTGACACTGCCGTATCCGGGATGTGGAATAGTACCTGCGGAGCTGGGGGAGTGCTGTTGATGTGGAGCAAGACGCAGCAGCAGAAGAGCACTCAGCCGAGGAAGAGGTTATGGAAGAGGATGGAGTAGGAGGAGTAGAGGAGGTAGCAGCAGACCTGCCTGCAAGTCGTGGCGGTGTCATCCACTCCTCTGCAGAGCCACGCATTTCATACTTGCCAGCTGTTAGCAGGTTTACCCAATGCACAGTGTAGGTGATATACCTGCCCTTACCATGCTTTGCAGACCAGCTATCAGAGGTCAGATGGACCCTTGCCCCAACACTTTGTGCCAGACATGCCATTATTTCCTTTCGCACAATCAAGTGCAGGTTGGAGATTGCCTTTTGTGCAAAGAAATTTCGTCCAGGTACCTTCTACTGTGGTGTCCCAATAACGCCTCAGACTCCACCAGCTTGTATGGTAAAAGCTGGCAGGCTAAGAGTTCAGACAAGCCAGCTGTCAGATGCCGGGCAAGGGGGTGACTTTGGGACATTGGCGTCTTATGCTCAAACATGTCATTGACAGACACCTGACTGTGGACAGATGAGCAGGAACTGCTACAGAAGAGAGACGGAGTGGCGGATGGTTGAGAGGGGGCAAGGAGGATAGCAGTGGTTGACGTGGCTGAAGATGCTGGACCAGGAGAAGGATGGCGGCTTTGAGTTTGTGTGCTGCTTTTACTCATGTGTTCATCCCATCGGCGTTTGTGATTTGAGATTATGTGCCTTCGCAAAGCAGTTGTACCTAGGTGGGTGTTGGACTTCCCATGACTCAGTTTCTTTTGGCACAGGTTGCAAATGGCATCGCTGTTGTCAGAGGCAGACACACAAAAAAAATGCCACACTGCTGAGCTCTGCGATGACGGCATTCTGGTGGTGGCAACAGCATGGGTTGATTGGTTGATTGGTGTGTTGTCTGGCTGACCCCGGGTGCCGATGCATGCTGTCTGACTGTGCCACTAGCTCCTTGCGACGACCTCCCCCTGCTTCCAATTCGTCTCCTCCTCATCCTCTCTGTTTCCCCATCTGAACTTTCCCCCTCTTCTTCTTCTCCTCTAGTGGGCACCCACGTGACATCCATGGACGGATCATCATCAACCGCTTCACTTGTATCTGACAAATCAACAAAGGAATCAGCAGCAGGTACAACATCGTCATCATCACACCGTACGTCCATGTCTGTAATAATGCCTGACTGAGACATATCACTGTTATCTACATCCTCTGTCAATGATGGTTGCGCATCACTCATTTCTTCAAACTGATGTGTCAATAACTCCTCTGACAGATCAAGTGAAGCGGCTGTGGTGCTAGTGTTGGTGGTGGCGGCAGGCGGGCGAGTGGTCACTTGAGAGGTGCCCGAAGCTAAGCTGGAGGTGGACGGTGCGTCAAGGTTCCGAGAGGAAGCTCTAGAAGATTGGGTGTCCTGTGTTAGCCAGTCAACTAGGTCCTCCTCAGAACTTTTCGCTTTCATGGTACGTGGCCTCTGAACACTGGGCATTATTGTAGGGTCAAAGGGAATCACAGCACCACGACCACGACGGCACCTGCGGGGTGGCCTGTCTCTGCCTGTCATTTTTCTAATTAAATGTACACTTACACTACTATTAAACAAAATATGAGTGGTGCCACTGGGCAAGTGGGCACAGTATACACTGTGAGCCTGACACAAAAAAACAGACTGATGTTTCACAATCCAAAAAGTTTATTTTTTTAATTGTACACTGGGCAAGTGGGCACAGTATACGCTGTGAGCCTGACACAAAAAAGCAGACTGATGTTTCACAGTCAAAAAAGTTTATTTTTTAAATACTTACAAAAATGTTACAACAGATATTGTGGCACTAGTTGGCAAGTGGGCCTGGCACGCACGCTGGCAGGCAGGCAACTGCAATTAGATTACACTAGCAGACTGATGTTTGACAGTCAAAAAAGTTTTTTTTTAAATATTTACACTACTGTTACAACAAATATGAGTGGTGGCACTAATTGGCAAGTGGGCCTGGCACACACACTGGCAGGCAGGCAACTGCTATTAGATTACACTAGCAGACTGATGTTTCACAGTCAAAAAAGTTTTTTTTTTAAATATTTACACTACTGTTACACCAAATATGAGTGGTGGCACTAGTTGGCAAGTGGGCCTGGCACACACGCTGGCAGGCAGGCAACTGCAATTAGATTACACTAGCAGACTGATGTTTCACAGTCAAAAAAGTTTTTTTAAAAAATATTTACACTACTGTTAAAACAAATATGAGTGGTGGCACTTGTTGGCAAGTGGGCCTGGCAAACACGCTGACAGGCAGGCAACTGTAATTATATTACACTAGCAGACTGTTGTTTCACAGTCAAAAAAGTTTTTTTTTAAAATATTTACACTACTGTTACAACAAATATGAGTGGTGACACTAGTTGGCAAGTGGCCTGGCACACACACTGGCAGGCAGGCAACTGCAATTAGATTACACTAGCAGACTAATGTTTCACAGTCAAAAAAGTTTTTTAAAAAAATATTTACACTACTGCTATAACAAATATGAGTGGTGGCACTAGTTGGCAAGTGGGCCTGGCATACATGCTGGCAGGCAACTGCAATTAGATTACACTAGCAGACTGATGTTTCACAGTCAAAAAAGTTTTTAAAAAAAATATTTACACTACTGTTACAACAAATATGAGTGGTGGCACTAGTTGGCAAGTGGGCCTGGCACACACACGCTGGCAGACAGGCAGGCAACTGCAATTAGATTACACTAGCAGACTGATGTTTCACAGTCAAAAAAGTTTTTTAAAAAAATATTTACACTACTGCTAAAACAAATATGAGTGGTGGCACTAGTTGGCAAGTGGGCCTGGCACACACGCTGTCAGGCAGGCAGCTGCAATTAGATTACACTAGCAGACTGATGTTTCACCGTCAAAAAAGTTTTTTTTTTAAATATTTACACTACTGCTATAACAAATATGAGTGGTGGCAATTAGCAAGTGGTCCTGGCACACACACTGGCAGGCAGGCAATAGCAATTAGATTACACTAGCAGAGTGATATTTCACAGTCAAAAAAGTTTTTTTTTAAAATATTTACACTACTGTTACAACAAATATGAGTGGTTGCACTAGTTGGCAAGTGGGCCTGGCACACACACTGGCAGGCAGGCAACTGCAATTAGATTACACTAGCAGGCTGATGTTTCACAGTCAACAAAGGTTTTTAAAAAAATATTTACACTACTGCTATAACAAATATGAGTGGTGGCACTAGTTGGCAAGTGGGCTTGGCACACATGCTGGCAGGCAGGCAACTGCAATTAGATTACACTAGCAGACTGATGTTTCACAGTCAAAAAAGTTTTTTTAAAAAATATTTACACTACTGTTACAACAAATATGAGTGGTGGCACTAGTTGGCAAGTGGGCCTTGCACACACACGCTGGCAGGCAGGCAGGCAACTGCAATTAGATTACACTAGCAGACTGATGTTTCACAGACAAAAAAGTTTTTTTAAAAAATATTTACACTACTGCTATAACAAATATGAGTGGTGGCAATTAGCAAGTGGTCCTGGCACACACACTGACAGGCAGGCAACAGCAATTAGATTACACTAGCAGACTGATGTTTCACAGTCAAAAAAGTTTTTTTTTTAAATATTTACACTACTGTTACAACAAATATGAGTGGTTGCACTAGTTGGCAAGTGGGCCTAGCACACACGCTGGCAGGCAGGCAACTGCAATTAGATTACACTAGCAGACTGATGTTTTACAGTCAAAAAAGTTTTTTTAAAAAATATTTACACTACTGTTACAACAGAAATGAGTGGTGGCACTTAGCAAGTGGGCCTGGCACACACGCTGGCAGACAGGCAACTGCTATTAGATTACACTAGCAGACTGATGTTTCACAGTCAAAAAAGTTTTTTTTTAAATATTTACACTACTGTTACACCAAATATGAGTGGTGGCACTAGTTGGCAAGTGGGCCTGGCACACACGCTGGCAGGCAGGCAACTGCAATTAGATTACACTAGCAGACTGATGTTTCACAGTCAAAAAAGTTTTTTTTAAATATTTACACTACTGCTATAACAAATATGAGTGGTGGCACTAGTTGGCAAGTGGGCCTGGCACACACGCTGGCAGGCAGGCAACTGCAATTAGATTACACTAGCAGACTGATGTTTTACAGTCAAAAAAGTTTTTTTAAAAAAATATTTACACTACTGTTACAACAGATATGAGTGGTGGCACTTAGCAAGTGGGCCTGGCACACACCCTGGCAGACAGGCAACTGCTATTAGATTACACTAGCAGACTGATGTTTCACAGTCAAAAAAGTTTTTTTTTTTAAATATTTACACTACTGTTACACCAAATATGAGTGGTGGCACTAGTCGGCAAGTGGGCCTGGCACACACGCTGGCAGGCAGGCAACTGCAATTAGATTACACTAGCAGACTGATGTTTTACAGTCAAAAAAGTTTTTTTAAAATATTTACACTACTGCTATAACAAATATGAGTGGTGGCACTGGTTGGCAAGTGGGCCTGGCACACACGCTGGCAGGCAGGCAACTGCAATTAGATTACTCTAGCAGACTGATGTTTCACAGTCAAAAAAGTTTTTTTTTTTTTTTAAATATTTACACTACTGCTATAACAAATATGAGTGGTGGCACTAGTTGGCAAGTGGGCCTGGCACACACGCTGGCAGGCAGGCAACTGCAATTAAATTACACTAGCAGACTGATGTTTCACAGTCAAAAAAGGTTTTTTAAAAAATATTTACACTACTGCTATAACAAATATGAGTGGTGGCACTAGTTGGCAAGTGGGCCTGGCACACATGCTGGCAGGCAGGCAGGCAGGCAACTGCAATTAGATTACACTAGCAGACTGATGTTTCACAGTCAAAAAATTTAAAAAAAAAATATTTACACTACTGTTACAACAAATATGAGTGGTGGCACTAGTTGGCAAGTGGGCCTGGCACGCACATGCTGGCAGGCAGGCAGGCAGGCAACTGCAATTAGATTACACTAGCAGACTGATATTTCACAGTCAAAAAAGTTTTTTTAAAAAATATTTACACTACTGCTAAAACAAATATGAGTGGTGGCACTAGTTGGCAAGTGGGCCTGGCACACACGCTGGCAGGCAGGCAACTGCAATTAGATTACACTAGCAGACTGATGTTTCACAGTCAAAAAAGTTTTTTTTTTAAATATTTACACTACTGCTAAAACAAATATGAGTGGTGGCACTAGTTGGCAAGTGGGCCTGGCACACACGCTGGCAGGCAGGCAACTGCAATTAGATTACACTAGCAGACTGATGTTTCACAGTCAAAAAAGTTTTTTTTTTAAATATTTACACTACTGTTACAACAAATATGAGTGGTTGCACTAGTTGGCAAGTGGGCCTAGCACACACGCTGGCAGGCAGGCAACTGCAATTAGATTACACTAGCAGACTGATGTTTTACAGTCAAAAAAGTTTTTTTAAAAAATATTTACACTACTGTTACAACAGAAATGAGTGGTGGCACTTAGCAAGTGGGCCTGGCACACACGCTGGCAGACAGGCAACTGCTATTAGATTACACTAGCAGACTGATGTTTCACAGTCAAAAAAGTTTTTTTTTAAATATTTACACTACTGTTACACCAAATATGAGTGGTGGCACTAGTTGGCAAGTGGGCCTGGCACACACGCTGGCAGGCAGGCAACTGCAATTAGATTACACTAGCAGACTGATGTTTCACAGTCAAAAAAGTTTTTTTTAAATATTTACACTACTGCTATAACAAATATGAGTGGTGGCACTAGTTGGCAAGTGGGCCTGGCACACACGCTGGCAGGCAGGCAACTGCAATTAGATTACACTAGCAGACTGATGTTTTACAGTCAAAAAAGTTTTTTTAAAAAAATATTTACACTACTGTTACAACAGATATGAGTGGTGGCACTTAGCAAGTGGGCCTGGCACACACCCTGGCAGACAGGCAACTGCTATTAGATTACACTAGCAGACTGATGTTTCACAGTCAAAAAAGTTTTTTTTTTAAAATATTTACACTACTGTTACACCAAATATGAGTGGTGGCACTAGTCGGCAAGTGGGCCTGGCACACACGCTGGCAGGCAGGCAACTGCAATTAGATTACACTAGCAGACTGATGTTTTACAGTCAAAAAAGTTTTTTTAAAATATTTACACTACTGCTATAACAAATATGAGTGGTGGCACTGGTTGGCAAGTGGGCCTGGCACACACGCTGGCAGGCAGGCAACTGCAATTAGATTACTCTAGCAGACTGATGTTTCACAGTCAAAAAAGTTTTTTGTTTTTTTTAAATATTTACACTACTGCTATAACAAATATGAGTGGTGGCACTAGTTGGCAAGTGGGCCTGGCACACACGCTGGCAGGCAGGCAACTGCAATTAAATTACACTAGCAGACTGATGTTTCACAGTCAAAAAAGGTTTTTTAAAAAATATTTACACTACTGCTATAACAAATATGAGTGGTGGCACTAGTTGGCAAGTGGGCCTGGCACACATGCTGGCAGGCAGGCAGGCAGGCAACTGCAATTAGATTACACTAGCAGACTGATGTTTCACAGTCAAAAAATTTAAAAAAAAAATATTTACACTACTGTTACAACAAATATGAGTGGTGGCACTAGTTGGCAAGTGGGCCTGGCACGCACATGCTGGCAGGCAGGCAGGCAGGCAACTGCAATTAGATTACACTAGCAGACTGATATTTCACAGTCAAAAAAGTTTTTTTAAAAAATATTTACACTACTGCTAAAACAAATATGAGTGGTGGCACTAGTTGGCAAGTGGGCCTGGCACACACGCTGGCAGGCAGGCAACTGCAATTAGATTACACTAGCAGACTGATGTTTCACAGTCAAAAAAGTTTTTTTTTTAAATATTTACACTACTGCTATAACAAATATGAGTGGTGGCAATTAGCAAGTGGTCCTGGCACACACACTGGCAGGCAGGCAACAGCAATTAGATTACACTAGCAGACTGATGATTCACAGTCAAAAAAGTTTTTTTTTAAATATTTACACTACTGTTACAACAAATATGAGTGGTGGCACTAGTTGGCAAGTGGGCCTGGCACGCACATGCTGGCAGGCAGGCAGGCAGGCAACTGCAATTAGATTACACTAGCAGACTGATATTTCACAGTCAAAAAAGTTTTTTTAAAAAATATTTACACTACTGCTAAAACAAATATGAGTGGTGGCACTAGTTGGCAAGTGGGCCTGGCACACACGCTGGCAGGCAGGCAACTGCAATTAGATTACACTAGCAGACTGATGTTTCACAGTCAAAAAAGTTTTTTTTTTAAATATTTACACTACTGCTATAACAAATATGAGTGGTGGCAATTAGCAAGTGGTCCTGGCACACACACTGGCAGGCAGGCAACAGCAATTAGATTACACTAGCAGACTGATGATTCACAGTCAAAAAAGTTTTTTTTTAAATATTTACACTACTGTTACAACAAATATGAGTGGTTGCACTAGTTGGCAAGTGGGCCTGGCACACACACGCTGGCAGGCAGGCAGGCAACTGCAATTAGATTACACTAGCAGACTGATGTTTCACAGTCAAAAAAGATTTTTTTAAAAAAATTTACACTACTCTTACTACAGATATTAGTGGTGGCACTAGTTGGCAAGTGGACCTGGCACACACGCTGGCTGGCAGGCAACTGCAATTAGATTACACTAGCAGACTGATGTTTTACAGTCAAAAAAGTTTTTTTTTTTAAATATTTACACTACTGTTGGGGGCGGAGCCAAGCCTTGCTGGGACATGGCTGCTTTTCTGTGAAGCTCCGGAGCTGTTGCTGCTCAAATTCTAGGAGCTGATATGGTGGGGACCTAATTCGCCTCTTATTCCTAACCTTAACAACCTGTGTTAGACAAGGGGTGATCCTGGCCCCCTTCTTCAATCCCTCCTCTCTCTCCCATCCGACCCTCTCCCGGCAAACTTCAGAGGACCAGATCAGCCCGGTCGCCATCTTGGGCCGGATCACACTTCAATCTCAACCTGCATTACTGCCTTCAAGGGAGACAAGCCGAACGCCCATCAACAGAACTAAGATACCGGACCCGATACCTCCAATCTAGGAGGCCGCACGCTGAAAATCACTATCACTTACCCTCTATATTCTGGCGGAGCATGCCGCTGTCTGAGCCGCGTCATTCCCACGTGGCGGGCCGTTAGCCTGAAAGACCGAACGGTAACATAAAGATCCAAGCTGCAGCCACCGGATCATCTGAATAGCGACACTGCCTACAGGTACCATTCTATTAAACGGGCTGGGAGAGAGGGGGATCTGAACTTTTTACACGCACGTAAACAAGCCTGAGGGCATTAAACAGAGTGGCCTGAAACACTCATGGGCCTACAAAATTAACGATCTCTACACAGGGCAAACTGCATCAAGTTTTATAAAGCGATCTGACAAAACTAGAGGTATTTGTAAGACCCTAACCCACGTATTGTTAATACTTAAAAAAGCTGTGTTGTCCCTGCAGCCCTGAACTGATTCGCTAAGGAAAAAGAGACATTTATTCAAATACAGGACTGTTATAAGTAGCTGCTCATTACAAGTTACTTACGAACCATATTAGATCTTCCTCATCCATCATACCCTAACTGGTGTATACATAATAAACACGAATACAAGAGCATACAGACTTATGCACAGTTCCTATACATCTGTAATACCCTTGAATTTCAAGAACACAGTTAATTAACTCCAGCTGACTTTTCACACAAAAGTTAATACCTTACATACTCTAAACAACTTGCAAAAAATCCTTTGGGTGGAACTAAAAGCCCTGCAGCCCCTACATTGATTAAACTGAACAGTAAAAGATGTCGCAACGCAAAGGGCCCAAACCAGATAAATGTAACAAAGTTATGGCAACTACCCCATCAGTATCTACATTCTTTCAATCTTCTGAGGTTAACCCAGCAGAGCTCACACAATCACAAGAGCAATCCCCAACTGATGTGCCAAAAGAATATACCCCCTCACAATATAAATCTTTATTGACTTTGCCATCACAAATTGCAGATTTACCCTCTAAATCAGACTTTGAATCACTGAAGTCCTTCATAAAAGGTGAAATTAGAGACCTGAAAAAGGACTTGAATGACATGAGTTCAAGGCTTGACTATATTGAAGAAGGCCAGGAGGCCCTCAATACCATGGTTAGCTCTAATTCCCAACAACTCTTCATTCAGGACTCAATGGTCCAGGCCTTACAAGAAAAACTTGAGGACCTGGATAATCGTGGGAGACGAAATAACCTCAGGATTAGAGGTATACCTGAGGAGATCTCAACGGAGCAACTAAAATCATATGTCACAGAACTTTTCCATTTCCTAAATCCTAGAGCATCTCCGCTACTAAATGACGAAATAGAACGGATACACAGAGCCCTAAGACCTCTACCTAAGCCTCCGGCTCCACCTAGGGATGTGATTCTCAGATTCCTGCGGTACACCATTAAGGAAGAAATTTGGCAAATAGCGAGAACTAGAAGATCTATAAGCTATAAGGACCATACTATACAAATTTTTCAAGATCTATGCCCACAGACCATTCAGAGGAGAAGAGAAATCAGGTTCCTTACTAAAGCCCTTCAGGATCATAATATTAGATACCGCTGGGGATTCCCATTTAGCCTGATTATCAATCACAATGGCTCACAGATCATCTATAAAACATTTCAAGATCTGGATGAAGTATCCAAGAAACTGAACATTAATATTGAACCCCCCGACGAAGATGTTCTTGAAACCTCAAAAAGACCTACAGACAAAATTAAAGACACACCCAAGGAGCAACGATCACAATGGAGCAAAGTTCAATCTAAGAGAAGAAAGACTGACAATACAGCTTCAGGACCCTCAAGATCTCAGGACCCCTAGCCTTTATACTATCTGGTAATCAATGCCAGGTGAAAATGTTTTTTTTTCCCCACCGTAGCAGATACAGGACTGTTCCCGGACGTAAGAGGTGTGGTAAGATTAACATTTTACTAAAATAATTATAAATTCACACACGAGACTATCACTGCTGTGGCCCAGTTATACGTGGCTTCTGGCACATTGTTCTATTACCAATAGACTTTTTTGTTGCCACTAGAACTAATCCTAAGTACCTTTGCCGGATTGGAGTTCAGCTCCTAATATATTATTTAAGTTTGAACTGGACTTTAATGTTAGTAGAGTATTAATGACAATGTGTTTATGATCTGTATGACCCTCACTTACTCTCACTGATAACCTTTCCCCCCTTACATCTTCCTCAGACCTCTTTTATACCCACCTACCTCTTCTCTATCTTCTCATACCTATACCCTCTTTACAGGTCCCCACCTGAAACTCCAAATACTATTTAGCTATCGACTATGAGCTTCAGGCAACACCAATCCTTCCCCAAATAAGGTGTACAAACACACGAATACACTCTATGTTGGTTTAGTGTGTTGTTTTTGTTTATTTTTCTTAACTATGTTTACACAGATTTTTATTAAGATACCTCATGCTGTCTATAAGCAAATGTTCAATTATGCTCTGCTATGCAACCTTGAAATGTGTCTACTATTTGTAGTGTCTTACAAGCTAAAATATTTTAATGTTGATAGATAAGTGTCATTTTAAACTAATCTCCCATAATGTGAAAGGGCTCAATATTCCCCAAAAGAGATCCATTGCCTTTAAAGATTATAAAAGACTTAAATGTGATATTGTGATGTTACAGGAGACCCATTTTAAAAAAGGAAAAGAGCCACGTGCTTCTTTTAAAAAATTCGGTACACCATATTTCTCCTCCAATAATTCCAAACATAATGGTGTTTGCATAGTTATAAGCAAGAATTTTCCCTTTCAGGTAACCTCGATAGATAAAGACAAACAGGGCAGATACTTATTCATTTCAGGACTACTAAACCGCAAACCCTTAACCCTAGCCAATATTTACGCCCCCAGTCTAGACGCCTCCAATTTCTTCCACCAACTATGTAACAAACTCCTAGAGTTCTCAAAAGGAAGGTTGGTGGTGGGAGGAGACTTTAACGTAGCATTAGATCCCACAATAGATTGCTCAGCTGGCAAATCAGCTACCCCAGCCAGAACCCTGAAACTAATTAGGTCTAAGCTGACCACACTTGCCATTCATGATATCTGGAGGCTCCACCACCCATGTGAAAGGGACTTCACCTTCTACTCACATCCACACCAAAACTATTCAAGGATAGACTATATACTTACAGACGTTAATAACCTGGCCCATGCACGTCACTCCAAAATACACCCTATAACTTGGTCTGACCATGCAATGATCAGCTGCACATTTGATCTACCAATAGACAGAACACAGCCACGTTCCTGGAGAATGGACGAATCCCTTCTGAGGGATCCATTAATAAAGATACGCATCATTAAGGCCATAGAGAATTATTTTGAAATCAACAATACACCAGACATGTGCCAGCAACATATATGGAATGCCCACAAGTGCGTTATAAGAGGTGAGCTAATTGCCCTAAAAATAGCTAATTCAAAGCAACAGCAACAATACCTTAAGTCCCTACTTGCTGACTTAAATAAACTCCAAGAAATACATAAAGCATACCCGAAAGACCGATCTCTCTTAGATAGCCTCGAGCATAAACGACAGCAACTTAACTGCTACCTAGGGAGGGAAGCTAAACGCAATGCTCTCTTCCTTAAGAGGACCTACTTTGAAGGTGTCAACAAGCAGGGCCGGTTTTTAGCTAGACAGCTTAAGAAAAAAACTCTTAGCAGATATATCCTCCAAATTAAAGATGAGAAGGGGAAAAACTGGCATTCGTCAAAAGATATAGCTGACAGTTTTAGGACATATTTCAATTCATTATATAACCTATCGACCACTGCACACCCTCCAACTCTAGAGACCATCCAAGGTTATTTGTCACAACTT
Source organism: Bombina bombina (assembly GCF_027579735.1). Lineage (NCBI taxonomy): Eukaryota > Metazoa > Chordata > Amphibia > Anura > Bombinatoridae > Bombina > Bombina bombina. Next base: position 915,574,784 of record NC_069501.1, read on the forward strand.
CAGTTGCCTCAAATTAGTGTCGAACAGAGAACTAGTCTAGAAGCCCCAATATCGGTTGAGGAGATCAAATTAGCCATAAAAACACTCAAAACAGGAAAATCCCCAGGCCCTGATGGCCTTAGTAACACTTATTACACAACCTTCCGAGAGACACTAACCCCACACCTACTAGCATACTTCCAAAGCATAGATACTGACAAGCCCTTCCCTCCCATAGCCCTACAAGCCAACATTTCGTTAATTCCAAAGCCCAACAAATCCCCCCTATCTATATCAAATTACAGACCAATTTCCTTACTGAATTCAGACATCAAGATTTTTGCCAAAATCATTGCTAATAGACTCAATCTCATTCTACCCACAATTATACATCGTGACCAAGTTGGCTTTGTACCATATCGAGAAGCTAGAGACAATACAGTACGTAACCTACACTTGCTGTGGCACGCTAAGACGAACCGCATTCCAACACTATGGATTTCCACTGACGCAGAAAAGGCCTTCGACAGAGTCGGATGGCCTTTTCTACATGCAACCTTACAGGCCTTTGGATTTGGCAATAAAATATTGCAAATGATTTTTGCGTTATATAACAAACCTAACGCCAGAATAACACTTAACGGAATCCTCTCTCCCTGATTTCAGATATCCAATGGTACTAGGCAGGGTTGCCCCTTGTCCCCCCTGCTTTTCACGTGCCTCATTGAGACATTAGCCATTAAAATCAGGTCCAATAATAATATCCAGGGCCTGAAGGTAGGAGGGGAGGAGTACAAATTATCACTTTTTGCAGATGATGTCCTTTTTACTGTGACATCTCCAGTGGAATCCATTCCCCATATCCTTAAGGAACTAGAGACATTTCACAACTTAGCGAACTATAAAATTAACCAAAATAAATCTGAGATGCTAGGGGTAGCTATTGACTCCTCAACTGAAGACCTAATCACTAAAAATTGCCCATTTAAATGGAGTAAAGAATCAATAAAATATTTAGGGATCCATCTATCTAGTAACTCTGACCTATTGTATAGGCTGAATTACTTGAATATAAGAAATGATTTAATACGAGATCTTTCATCCTGGACCAGGAAACATCTGTCTTGGCTGGGAAGGATAAACACAATCAAAATGAATATCTTCCCCAGGCTGCTTTACATTATGCAGACCCTCCCGATCCAACTCCCTAATACATACATCCCACAAATGCAACGGCTATTCAGTTCGTTCATTTGGAATAGACGCCCTCCTAGGATTAACAAACTCACAATGTCCTGCTCTACCTCACAAGGAGGTTTGGGTGTCCCGAACATCGATTCATATCGTAGATCTATATTCCTCCAAAGGATACTCGATTGGAGAATCCATAGGGAACATAAAAGATGGGTCTCGTTGGAAGAGGCACTCAGCCCAAACCTACACCTTCCCACCATATGCTGGAACCCAGGTTTTCAGATACTTCATAGACGAATCGATAACCCCATTACCCTAGAAACTCTAAGAACTTGGGACTCATCCAACAAGACAAACCCATACATCTCATCCTGCCCAAGCCCTCTGACATCACTTCTACATAACACAGAATTTTCACTGCTTACCTTTACAGTAGGAATGAGAACCCAATATACTGACTCGGACATTCAACTCCTGACTTTAAGCACCAATGACCGATTAAAATCCCAAAAGGAACTTATTGAAACGGGTCACGATTGGGCCAATAATTGGTTCACATATAGAAAGGTTCACCACTATATCACCACACATCAACAACATTTAAATATGTTACGACCTCTAACTAACATTGAGAAACTTCTCATGTCGACCCCACCAATCAAACATAGTCTTTCATACATCAATAATATCATTTCCCAGGCACCCCCTGGTAACTTACCCCGCTCTATGGAGATGTGGGAGAGGGAACTAGGGATCACCATTACACCTCAGACAGCGACAAATATCTTTTACAATACTAAATCGACCTCCATGTCGGCAGCAATTAAAGAACTCAATTATAAAATATTACATGGATGGTACCTAACACCCAAAGACTTCATAGACTTTTCTCACATACCAACAACCGCTGTTGGAGATGCGGACATGTGGGCAGTGGCATGGGTCACATGTGGTGGTGGTGCTCTCAGATAAATTCTCTATGGAGGATAATAATCTCGGAAATAGAACATATCTTTCAAATAACCATCCCTCTAGACCCCCTTATCTGGTTACTAAATAAATCATTTAAACTATCTCAATCTCATTTCAAGCATCTGTTAAAAATCATGATAAACAGCCTGAAAGTCCTGATAGCTCAAAACTGGAGATCACCAGGGATCCCCACACTAGCTATGTGGCGTAATAAGGTTACAGATCTAATAGAACTAGAAGAATATGGCTTCATGGTAAAGGATAAAAGAGAACAATTCATAGAAGTGCGGATAACATGGGAGAACTATATCAAGTCTATAGAGCCCATACATGATCCACTCGATATAGCTGCAAGCCATTAAGCCAATTAAATCAACTGTTCTTAATTAGACACAACCATGATTTCTAGAAATTGACACAGGTAGACGTTACTATACGAAGAGACAAGTATAGAGGTATCTTTAGTCTTATTTTATTTTTATTAGTTTATTTTGTTAAAAATGTTAAAACAAGAATCTTTGATGCAGGATAATTATTTGGAAATTTGCAATGTAAAATTGAACCTTTGACTGGCATTATAACATTCCTGTTTATTTTTTTTTTTGTTCATATTGTCAATCTTTATGTATCATTGATTCTTAATAAAAATACTTTGGAAAAAAAAAAAAAAAAAAATATTTACACTACTGTTACAACAGATATGAGTGGTGGCACTTAGCAAGTGGGCCTGGCACACACCCTGGCAGGCAGGCAACTGCTATTAGATTACACTAGCAGACTGATGTTTCACAGTCAAAATTTTTATTTTAAAATATTTACACTACTGTTACAACAAATATGAGTGGTTGCACTAGTTGGCAAGTGGGCCTGGCACACACACGCTGGCAGGCAGGCAACTGCAATTAGATTACACTAGCAGACTGATGTTTCACAGTCAAAAAAGATTTTTTAAAAAAAATTTACACTACTCTTACTACAGATATTAGTGGTGGCACTAGTTAGCAAGTGGGCCTGGCACACACGCTGGCAGGCAGGCAACTGCAATTAGATTACACTAGCAGACTGATGTTTCACAGTCAAAAAAGTTTTTTTTTAAATATTTACACTACTGTTACAACAGATATGAGTGGTGGCACTTAGCAAGTGGGCCTGGCACACACACTGGCAGGCAGGCAACTGCAATTAGATTGCACTAGCAGACTGATGTTTCACAGTCAAAAAAGTTTTTTTAAAATATTTACACTACTGTTACAACAAATATGAGTGGTTGCACTAGTTGGCAAGTGGGCCTAGCACGCACACTGGCAGGCAGGCAGGCAACTGCAATTAGATTACACTAGCATACTGATGTTTCACAGTAAAAAAAGTTTTTTTTTAAATATTTACACTACTGTTACTACAAATATGAGTGGTGGCACTAGTTGGCAAGTGCGCCTGGCACACACGCTGGCAGGCAGGCAACAGCAATTAGATTACACTAGCAGACTGATGTTTCACAGTCAAAAAAGTTTTTTTTTATTATTTACTCTACTGTTACAACAGATATCAGTGGTGGCACTAGTTGGCAAGTGGGCCTGGCACACACGCTGGCAGGCAGGCAACTGATATTACATTACACTAGCAGACTGATGTTTCACAGTCAAAAAAGGATTTTTTTTTCTAATTTACACTACTGTTACAACAGATATGAGTGGTGGCACTGCAGGCAGGCAAACAGCAGAGATCAGGTGAGTTCTTCAGCACTGTAGTGGACACTGAATACACTAGCCTAGCTATCAATTTCCCTAAAAAAACAGCAGCAGCTACACTGTCCCTCCTCTCTCTAACAATGCAAGATCAGAATGAATCTAAAATGGCTGCTGCCCAGGAGCTGGGAGGGTCTGGGAGGGAGTGTCTGCTGCTGATTGGCTGTAATGTGTCTGCAGACAGTGAGATACAGGGTCAAAGTTTACTCAATAATGACGAATAGGGGGCAGATCGAACATCACATATGTTCGCCCGCCACTGCGAATGCGAACAAGCTATGGCCTAGATTTGGAGTTTGGCGGTAGAAGGGCTGTTAACGCTCCGCGGGCTTTTTTCTGGCCGCACCATAAATTTAACTCTGGTATCGAGAGTTCAAACAAATGCTGCGTTAGGCTCCAAAAAAGGAGCGTAGAGCATTTTTACCGCAAATGCAACTCTCGATACCAGAGTTGCTTACGGACGCGGCCAGCCTCAAAAACGTGCTCGTGCACGATTCCCCCATAGAAAACAATGGGGCTGTTTGAGCTGAAAAAAAACTTAACACCTGCAAAAAAGCAGCGTTCAGCTCCTAACGCAGCCCCATTGTTTCCTATGGGGAAACACTTCCTACGTCTGCACCTAACACTCTAACATGTACCCCGAGTCTAAACAACCCTTACCTTACACTTATTAACCCCTAATCTGCCGCTCCCGCTATCGCTGACCCCTGCATATTTTTTTTAACCCCTAATCTGCCGCTCCGTAAACCGCCGCAACCTACGTTATCCCTATGTACCCCTAATCTGCTGCCCCTAACACCGCCGACCCCTAGATTATATTTATTAACCCCTAATCTGCCCCCCACAACGTCGCCGACACCTGCCTACACTTATTAACCCCTAATCTGCCGAGCAGACCTGAGCGCTACTATAATAAAGTTATTAACCCCTAATCCGCCTCACTAACCCTATCATAAATAGTATTAACCCCTAATCTGCCCTCCCTATCATCGCCGACACCTAACTTCAATTATTAACCCCTAATCTGACGACCGGAGCTCACCGCTACTATAATAAATGGATTAACCCCTAAAGCTAAGTCTAACCCTAACTCTAACACCCCCCTAAGTTAAATATAATTTAAATCTAACGAAATAAATTAACTCTTATTAAATAAATTATTCCTATTTAAAGCTAAATACTTACCTGTAAAATACATCCTAATATAGCTACAATATAAATTATAATTATATTATAGCTATTTTAGGATTTATATTTATTTTACAGGCAACTTGGTAATTATTTTAACCAGGTACAATAGCTATTTAATAGTTACCTAGTTAAAATAATAACAAATTTACCTGTAAAATAAATCCTAACCTAAGATATAATTAAACCTAACACTACCCTATCAATAAATTAATTAAATAAACTACCTACAATTACCTACAATTAACCTAACACTACACTATCAATAAATTAATTAAACACAATTCCTACAAATAAATACAATTAAATAAACTAGCTAAAGTACAAAAAATAAAAAAGAACTAAGTTACAAAAAATAAAAAAATATTTACAAACATAAGAAAAATATTACAACAATTTTAAACTAATTACAGCTACTCTAAGCCCCCTAATAAAATAACAAAGCCCCCCAAAATAAAAAATTCCCTACCCTATTCTAAATTAAAAAAGGTAAAAGCTCTTTTACCTTACCAGCCCTGAACAGGGCCCTTTGCGGGGCATGCCCCAAGAATTTCAGCTCTTTTGCCTGTAAAAAAAAACATACAATACCCCCCCCCAACATTACAACCCACTACCCACATACCCCTAATCTAACCCAAACCCCCCTTAAATAAACCTAACACTAAGCCCCTGAAGATCTTCCTACCTTGTCTTCACCATCCAGGTTCACCGATCCGTCCTGAAGAGCTCCTCCGATGTCCTGATCCAAGCCCAAGCGGGGGGCTGAAGAGGTCCATGATCCAGTCAAAGTCTTCATCCAAGCGGGGCAGAAGAGGATCTTCCATCTTCTATTGGCTGATCGGAACAGCCAATAGAATGCGAGCTCAATCTGATTGGCTGATTGGATCAGCCAATCGGATTGAACTTGATTCTGATTGGCTGATTCCATCAGCCAATCAGAAAATTCCTACCTTAATTCCGATTGGCTGATAGAATCCTATCAGCCAATCGGAATTCGAGGGACGCCATCTTGGATGACGTCCCTTAAAGGAACAGTCATTCGTCGTTCAGTCGTCGGGCCGGATGGATGTTCCGCGCTGGAGGTCTTCAGGATCCTGCCGCTTCGCTCCGGATGGAAGACCATAGAAGATGCCGCCTGGATGAAGACTTCAATCGGATGGAAGATCCTCTTCTGCCCCGCTTGGATGAAGACTTTGACCGGATCATGGACCTCTTCAGCCCCCCGCTTGGGCTTGGATCAGGACATCGGAGGAGCTCTTCAGGACGGATCGGTGAACCTGGATGGTGAAGACAAGGTAGGAAGATCTTCAGGGGCTTAGTGTTAGGTTTATTTAAGGGGGGTTTGGGTTAGATTAGGGGTATGTGGGTGGTGGGTTGTAATGTGGGGGGGGGTATTGTATGTTTTTTTTTACAGGCAAAAGAGCTGAAATTCTTGGGGCATGCCCCGCAAAGGGCCCTGTTCAGGGCTGGTAAGGTAAAAGAGCTTTTACCTTTTTTAATTTAGAATAGGGTAGGGAATTTTTTATTTTGGGGGGCTTTGTTATTTTATTAGGGGGCTTAGAGTAGGTGTAATTAGTTTAAAATTGTTGTAATATTTTTCTTATGTTTGTAAATATTTTTTTATTTTTTGTAACTTAGTTCTTTTTTATTTTTTGTACTTTAGCTAGTTTATTTAATTGTATTTATTTGTAGGAATTGTGTTTAATTAATTTATTGATAGTGTAGTGTTAGGTTAATTGGAGGTAATTGTAGGTAGTTTATTTAATTAATTTATTGATAGGGTAGTGTTAGGTTTAATTATATCTTAGGTTAGGATTTATTTTACAGGTAAATTTGTTATTATTTTAACTAGGTAACTATTAAATAGCTATTGTACCTGGTTAAAATAATTACCAAGTTGCCTGTAAAATAAATATAAATCCTAAAATAGCTATAATATAATTATAATTTATATTGTAGCTATATTAGGATGTATTTTACAGGTAAATATTTAGCTTTAAATAGGAATAATTTATTTAATAAGAGTTAATTTATTTCGTTAGATTTAAATTATATTTAATATAGGGGGGTGTTAGAGTTAGGGTTAGACTTAGCTTTAGGGGTTAATCCATTTATTATAGTAGCGGTGAGCTCCGGTCGTCAGATTAGGGGTTAATAATTGAAGTTAGGTGTCGACGATGTTAGGGAGGGCAGATTAGGGGTTAATACTATTTATTATAGGGTTAGTGAGGCGGATTAGGGGTTAAAACATTTATTATAGTAGCGCTCAGGTCCGCTCGGCAGATTAGGGGTTAATAAGTGTAGGCAGGTGTCGGCGACATTGAGGGGGGCAGATTAGGGGTTAATAAATATAATATAGGGGTCGGCTGTGTTAGGGGCAGCAGATTAGGGGTACATAAGGATAACGTAGGTGGCGGCGCTTTGCGGTCGGAAGATTAGGGGTTAATTATTGTAAGTAGCTGGCGGCGACGTTGTGGGGGGCAGATTAGGGGTTAATAAATGTAATACAGGGGTCGGCGGGGTTAGGGGCAGCAGATTAGGGGTACATAAGTATAACGTAGGTGGCGGTCGGCAGATTAGGGGTTAAAAATGTTTAATCGAGTGGCGGCGATGTGGGGGGAGCTCGGTTTAGGGGTACATAGGTAGTTTATGGGTGTTAGTGTACTTTAGAGTACAGTAGTTAAGAGCTTTATGAACCGGCGTTAGCCCAGAAAGCTCTTAACTCCTGCTATTTTCCGGCGGCTGGAGTTTCGTCGTTAGATGTCTAACGCTCACTTCAGAAACGACTCTAAATACCGGCGTTAGAAAGATCCCATTGAAAAGATAGGATACGCAATTGACGTAAGGGGATCTGCGGTATGGAAAAGTCGCGGCTGAAAAGTGAGCGTTAGACCCTTTAATCACTGACTCCAAATACCAGCGGGCGGCCAAAACCAGCGTTAGGAGCCTCTAACGCTGGTTTTCAAGGCTACCGCCGAACTCTAAATCTAGGCCTATGTTTGCTGGGAACTATTCTCCGGCGAACAATTCGCAACATCACTATCGATTATTTGTTTTTGTCTATTCAAACAAAATTTCACTATTTTGGTGAATCTCTATTTTTTGTTTGATAGTTTCTATTTTTGTTTTAAAATCAGCTATACTAGCTGTCCTAAATTTCTTAATGATTACTATCAACCCAAAAGAAGCTTTTTCCAAGGTTTCAAACCATTCTATGTTATGTTCCTCACTGAGTTCAAAGGAACATTTCTTCTCCAACCTTAGACCTCTTGGTATTAATTTATTAGTGATATATTTATCTAAAAATATGAGTTTTGTGTTCTGTTTTAATTCTTTAATCATAAAGGTTTCTAGGTTTGTTAATAATTCGCCCAAATCTGTGATGTCATTTTGATCCATGGGTGTATAATCAGATGATATGTTAGAAAGGAGAGTTTCTCTCACTGTAAATAACTCCATGCTTCTATTATACCAATGAATTGAATATTGCTATGTAGCTAAGTGGGGGGAAAATGCTGCAACCAAAAAATATGGGGAAAAAAAAGTTACAAAAATATATTGTTTTTTGGTGCGCAAATCCTACCCCTGCACATACACTAATCTGTACCCATAAACAGATATAGAAAAGACAAGGTTAAATATAAAAATACGTGTATATGCGCTAAACAGCAATGGGGATATGTGGATATCTTAATATTTCTATTGGGACTGCCAGTCCCTATAAACTTCAAAAGTCAAAATTGGAGCTGAATAAGGCAATATCTTATTTTTTTATATTTAACCCTGTCTTTTCTAAAATATACAGCAGCTTTGTGATATTAGCGCTGAGGTCTGAATCTTTTTTCTGTGTATTCATTATTTTAAGATCCCTCAGTTTGACCTTACAGCAGCAGATATTATTTCAGATACCATTAATCAGGATAATGTTTTTGAATATAGAACCCACCTATATAAGGACATTTATAAATTACTATCAAATGACAAATTGCAAATAGAAAATACTTTAACTACAGAAACATTAGATATATTAGCAGAACTAATGAAAGAACTGCAAACTAAAATGATTGCAGAATTCAAACATAGAACAGAATTTATATTCCTTGAAAAGTATTTAGAAAACAAAAGAGTCCCAAGAGGATTAAGGATTAAAAAGGAGTGTTCTTTCAAAGTTGAAGAAATAGAATTTAAAACAAAATGGAATGACATATTAGAGGCCTCATTCAAATTAATGAAGTTAATTAAGGAGTATAGAGGAGACATTTTAAAGAAATTAGAAATAGAAATTTGCACATTAGAAGAAAAAATAGGGGAGTATAAAGAATTAGAGGAGTATAAGGTTAAAGAGAAAGAGATAAAAACGCTCATGGATAAAACAAAAGAAGAGATTTTAGTATTGAAAATTAAAAAATTTGAAAGAGATTGTGAGGACTATCACATGAAAATAAACCAGATATAGACAAATATATTTCCCATAGATGGAGACATAATGATAAAACAGAAAAAAATACTATTATTGATGGGCAAACAAATGAGAAATTAAGGCCTAGATTTAGAGTTTGGCGGTAGCCGTGAAAACCAGCGTTAGAGGCTCCTAACGCTGGTTTTAGGCTACCGCCGGTATTTGGAGTCAGTCAGGAAAGGGTCTAACGCTCACTTTTCAGCCGCGACTTTTCCATACCACAGATCCCCTTACGTCAATTGCGTATACTATCTTTTCAATGGGATCTTCCTAACTCCGGTATTTAGAGTCGTTTGTGAAGTGAGCGTTAGAGCTCTAACGACAAAACTCCAGACGCAGGAAAAAAGCAGGAGTTAAGAGCTTTCTGGGCTAACGCCGGTTCATAAAGCTCTTAACTACTGTACCCTAAAGTACGCTAACACCCATAAACTACCTATGTACCCCTAAACCGAGGTCCCCCCACATCGTCGCCACTCGATTAAAATTTTTTAAACCCTAATCTGCCGACCGCCACCTACGTTATACTTATGTACCCCTAATCTGCTGCCCCTAACCCCGCCGACCCCTGTATTATATTTATTAACCCCTAACCTGCCCCCCACAACGTCGCCGCCAGCTACTTACAATAATTAACCCCTAATCTGCCGACCGCAAAGCGCCGCCACCTACGTTATCCTTATGTACCCCTAATCTGCTGCCCCTAACACAGCCGACCCCTATATTATATTTATTAACCCCTAATCTGCCCCCCTCAACGTCGCCGACACCTGCCTACACTTATTAACCCCTAATCTGCCGAGCGGACCTGAGCGCTACTATAATAAAGTTATTAACCCCTAATCCACCTCACTAACCCTATCATAAATAGTATTAACCCCTAATCTGCCCTCCCTAACATCACCAACACCTAACTTCAATTATTAACCCCTAATCTGACGACCGGAGCTCACCGCTACTATAATAAATGGATTAACCCTTAAAGCTAAGTCTAACCCTAACACTAACACCCCCCTAACTTAAATATAATTTAAATCTAACGAAATTAATTAACTCTTATTAAATAAATTATTCCTATTTAAAGCTAAATACTTACCTGTAAAATACATCCTAATATAGCTACAATATAAATTATAATTATATTGTAGCTATTTTAGGATTAATATTTATTTTACAGGCAACTTTGTAATTATTTTAACCAGGTACAATAGCTATTAAATAGTTAAGAACTATTTAATAGTTACCTAGTTAAAATAATAACAAAATTACCTGTAAAATAAATCCTAACCTAAGTTATAATTAAACCTAACACTACCCTATCAATAAATTAATTAAATAAAATACCTACAATTACCTACAATAAAACCTAACACTACACTATCAATAAATAAATTAAATACAATTACTACAAATAACTACAATTACATAAACTAACTAAAGTACAAAAAATAAAAGAGAACTAAGTTACAAAAAATAAAAAAATATTTACAAACATAAGAAAAATATTACAACAATTTTAAACTAATTACACCTACTCTAAGCCCCCTAATAAAATAACAAAGACCCCCAAAATAAAAAAATGAGGACATCCGGACCGGCAAACATCTTCATCCAAGCGGCATCTTCGATCTTCTTCCATCCGGTGCGGAGCGGGTCCATCTTGAACCATCCTCTTCTTCCGGCGTCTCCCGACGAATGACGGTTCCTTTAAGGGACGTCATCCAAGATGGCTTCCCTCGAATTCCGATTGGCTGATAGGATTCTATCAGCCAATCGGAATTAAGGTAGGAATATTCTGATTGGCTGATGGAATCAGCCAATCAGAATCAAGTTCAATCCGATTGGCTGATCCGATCAGCCAATCAGATTGAGCTTGCATTCTATTGGCTGTTCCGATCAGCCAATAGAATGCGAGATCAATCTGATTGGCTGATTGGATCAGCCAATTGGATTGAACTTGATTCTGATTGGCTGATTCCATCAGCCAATCAGAATATTCCTACCTTAATTCCGATTGGCTGATAGAATCCTATCAGCCAATCGGAATTCGAGGGAAGCCATCTTGGATGACGTCCCTTAAAGGAACCGTCATTCGTCGGGAGACGCCGGAAGAAGAGGATGGATCCGCGTCGGCTGCTTCAAGATGGACCCGCTCCGCACCGGATGGAAGAAGATCGAAGATGCCGCTTGGATGAAGATGTTTGCCGGTCCGGATGTCCTCTTCTTGCCGGATAGGAGGAAGACTTTGGAGCCTCTTCTGGACCTCTTCAGCACCGGATGCCAGGACGGATCGGTGATACCTGTTGAGGTGAAGACAAGGTAGGAAGATCTTCAGGGGCTTAGTGTTAGGTTTATTTAAGGGGGGTTTGGGTTAGATTAGGGGTATGTGGGTGGTGGGTTGTAATGTTGGGGGGGTATTGTATGTTTTTTTTTACAGGCAAAAGAGCTGATTTTCTTGGGGCATGCCCCGCAAAGGGCCCTGTTCAGGGCTGGTAAGGTAAAAGAGCTTTTAACTCTATTAATTTAGAATAGGGTAGGGCATTTTTTTATTTTGGGGGTCTTTGTTATTTTATTAGGGGGCTTAGAGTAGGTGTAATTAGTTTAAAATTGTTGTAATATTTTTCTTATGTTTGTAAATATTTTTTTATTTTTTGTAACTTAGTTCTTTTTTATTTTTTGTACTTTAGTTAGTTTATGTAATTGTAGTTATTTGTAGTAATTGTATTTAATTTATTTATTGATAGTGTAGTGTTAGGTTTTATTGTAGGTAATTGTAGGTATTTTATTTAATTAATTTATTGATAGGGTAGTGTTAGGTTTAATTATAACTTAGGTTAGGATTTATTTTACAGGTAATTTTGTTATTATTTTAACTAGGTAACTATTAAATAGTTCTTAACTATTTAATAGCTATTGTACCTGGTTAAAATAATTACAAAGTTGCCTGTAAAATAAATATTAATCCTAAAATAGCTACAATATAATTATAATTTATATTGTAGCTATATTAGGATGTATTTTACAGGTAAGTATTTAGCTTTAAATAGGAATAATTTATTTAATAAGAGTTAATTAATTTCGTTAGATTTAAATTATATTTAAGTTAGGGGGGTGTTAGTGTTAGGGTTAGACTTAGCTTTAGGGGTTAATCCATTTATTATAGTAGCGGTGAGCTCCGGTCGTCAGATTAGGGGTTAATAATTGAAGTTAGGTGTCGGCGATGTTAGGGAGGGCAGATTAGGGGTTAATACTATTTATGATAGGGTTAGTGAGGCGGATTAGGGGTTAATAACTTTATTATAGTAGCGCTCAGGTCCGCTCGGCAGATTAGGGGTTAATAAGTGTAGGCAGGTGTCGGCGACGTTGAGGGGGGCAGATTAGGGGTTAATAAATATAATATAGGGGTCGGCGGTGTTAGGGGCAGCAGATTAGGGGTACATAGGGATAATGTAAGTTGCGGCGGTTTACGGAGCGGAAGATTAGGGGTTAATAATATAATGCAGGGGTCAGCGATAGCGGGGGCAGCAGATTAGGGGTTAATAAGTGTAAGGCTAGGGGTGTTTAGACTCGGGGTTCATGTTAGAGTGTTAGGTGCAGACGTAGGAAGTGTTTCCCCATAGCAAACAATGGGGCTGCGTTAGGAGCTGAACGCTGCTTTTTTGCAGGTGTTAGGTTTTTTTTCAGCTCAAACAGCCCCATTGTTTCCTATGGGAGAATCGTGCACGAGCACGTTTTTGAGGCTGGCCGCGTCCGTAAGCAACTCTGGTATCGAGAGTTGCATTTGCGGTAAAAATGCTCTACGCTCCTTTTTTGGAGCCTAACTCAGCATTTTTTTGGACTCTCGATACCAGAGTTAAATTTATGGTGCGGCCAGAAAAAAGCCCGCGTAGCGTTAACAACCCATCTACCGCCAAACTCCAAATCTAGGCCTAAGGAAATCAGGAAATGTTCAGAATTTGCAACCTAATCCTTATAGAACAAAAGAAACAGAAAAATATACAAATAGCCAGACATACAATTCTGGGAGGTCAGAACAAAGTCAATATCAGAACAATTGGAATAGAGTTGGAAATCAATATCAGGATAGAAGATATTATAATTGAAATAATATGCAGGAAGGTTACCATAACAACTGGAACCATCACAGTAATAGAAGTTATAGGAGGCCAGAACAATGGGGGAGACCTGATCTTTTTAACCGTCCCAATGGGCTTTTCATCAGTAAGATAATAGGGGCTACAATGGAGAAAATTGGAGACAACGAAATTACAACAATAATGGGTACTATAGGAACAATAGAGATAATCAGTGGAAAGAATTCCCCAGTAAGAGTCACAATAAGGCACCCGACTATATTCCAACTTCAAATAGATTTGAGGTACTAGATAAATTAAAGACAGATCACTATCCAAAAACTCCAGTAGGTTTAAAAGTAAAAGAAAAGACTAAGCACTTACAAAGAAATGATCAAGAAAATAGTCCCTCTCCATCCACATCTCATTTTTTAGGGAAGGGTCAAACAAAAGACACCAAACAATTAACACAAAGAGAGGGAAGAAAAAGAAGATCCTCAGAAAGAGAGGAAAGAGAGGAGGATCTAGAATGGCCCAAAAAAAAAAAAAAAGCATGAACAAAACTAGTACAGTAAATAAGGGAATTTTCAATTTGAGTGGAAAAACATTAAGTAAATCGCAAGAGGGTGTCCTTAGTAAGGGCCTCACTTTTGCACCCACTGCAAAATTGGACAAATTTGGGACATATATTGATGCCCATAAATTCATTCGGAAACTGACAGTTAAGAGATGGTACATCTGAAATGAACCACAATTAAAAAAAAGAGATCCCTATACAGGATAAATTCAAGCATACCAATCTAAGAGATAAATCTTGTTTCTATCCGAAATATGATAAGGGACCACAGGTAGAAACCTTCGAAAACTGGTACTAAGAGACATTGAAAACATTAATAAAACAAAACTAGATAGACTCAAAAATAATTTGAGTAAAAAGCAACTGAATGTGATTAGAGATCTGGAAAGCGATGATAACTTAATAATAAAACCTGCCGATAAAGGGGGTGATTATGACTAAGGAACAATATACCAATATGTGCCAAACCATCCTAGGAGATGAAAAAACTTATAGAAAATTAAGTTATAATCCAACAACAGAATATAGAGAATCCTTGAGAAAGATAGGATCAATCACTTCAAATGTATCTTAGTATATCGACCTGTTTCTACAACAATATGTTAAAGGCCTACCATCTTACTTGAAAGACTCAAAAGATGTCTTAAACTTATTAAAGGATGTTGATTGGCAGGAAGGAGATTTCCTTGTATCCTGTGACGTCCCTTGCCTCTACACCTGTATAGCACATAGTGATGGTGTGGAGGCTATAAAATATTTCTTAAATCAGGATGATGTCATCCGAGCGGAACAGAAGGAGTTTATTGTAGACTGTATATTATTTATCTTGAAACATAATTACTTTTCATTTATGAATGATTTCTACAACCAAGAACCAGGTACCGCTATGGGGACCAGGTTTGCCCCTAGTTATGCCAATTTATTTATGGGCATGTGGGAAAAGTTTTTCCTAGAAAACAGTCAACTGGGGTCAAACCTGGTCTCCTACAGGCGGTACATAGATGATATATTTATGATCTTGCTGGGTACTGAAGAAAATTTAGATACATTAATTTCATCTATGAACCAAAATGAAATAAATTTAAAATTCACATGGGAAAAGAGTAAAACAGCTATACACTTTCTGGATTTGGATATCTTTGTAAGAGATAATAAGTTAAATTCCAAGACCCATTTTAAGCAGGTGGATGCGAACAATTTTATACACCAACTAAGCTGCCATCATACCCAATGGAAGACAAATATCCCAAAAGGGCAGTTTTTAAGAATAAGAAAAAATTGTAGTTCAATATCAGATTATGACATTCAGTCAGAGGCACTAAAAGAAAAATTTATAGAGATACCCTGTAGAAACTCTAGAAAAAACAATAAAGAATATACGTAGCCAAGATAGAGTTGCAATTTTAAACAACAATAAGAAAAAAATGGATGCGAGAACTTCTCTTTTTCTTCCATTCATTACAACCTACAGTGGTAACAAAAATCTGATAGAAAAAATCTTAAAAAACATTGGAAGATTCTAAAACTGGATGATAAATTGGGTCCATTTTTGCCCAATAAACCGCAAATAGTCTACAGAAAGGCAAGAAATCTGAAAATGAAACTTGCCCCCTCAGATTTAAAAAAAGTACAAGATAAAAAAAGGAAATATCTTCGGGGAAACGACTTGAAAGGTTACTTTCCCTGTCATAAGTGCAAATCATGCCAATATGGCATGAAGAAAAACGAAATAAAATCAAATTCTAATAAAGATGTTTTTAAGATTCCACAGATGATTAGGTGCACAGACAGGAATGTGATTTATGTGATAGAGTGTAAATGTGGAGCCCAATATGTGGGGGAATCAGAAAGGCCCCTACGAGATAGAATAAGGGAGCACATTATATCGATTGAGAACCATAACAAGGAACGTAATAAAGATCTCACTGTACCCAGGTACTTCTTAAGTTGCAATAATGCAAATTTAAAACATTTTAGTTTCATGGGGGTTGATATGGTCTCCAACCATTGGAGAGGAGGTGATCTCCATAATGAAATTTTAAAAATAGAAGGAAAATGGATATTCCAACTAGGCACTCTCCCAGTGGTCTGAATTTGTAATTAGACCTAAATTGTCCCCTAAAATGAACTGACACTAACATCAACCATTATTGAGATTCAGGTTAGGTTATGCTAACAGAATTTCCTGTAAAGCTCAATAGCATTTCTGAATATGAAATTGGTTCACTTTGAAATAAGTTCAATTATTTCTATTTGACTATTTTTGTTTCGCCCACCATTAATCAATATTAACCATTATACTTACTGAGTTTCAAGTAGCGAGCATCCAGCAACTTTGAAGTAAAGGATTTTTTATTTCTAGTTTTTAGTATTTTCAGTATTTTCATTCTAAATATTGCACAGATATTAAATAATTTGCTGTTAGATTTTTTCAATTCCTGCAGAGCATTAAGGCAGCGATTTTAAGATATCCATCCTGTATTTTAGACTATTTTAGATTTAGATTTTAGATTATTTATGAGGCTAATCTAATCAAATTATATTTCTATAGACTAACACAGATCCACTTTTATTTTATAACAAGGAATATTTATATATATTTTTATGATTGACCTCTCCATACATATAGGCAAATAAGAGTAGGTCACTATATATATATTTATTTATTTATTTATTTTC
The DNA here is from genome assembly GCF_027579735.1 of Bombina bombina. Taxonomy (NCBI): domain Eukaryota; kingdom Metazoa; phylum Chordata; class Amphibia; order Anura; family Bombinatoridae; genus Bombina; species Bombina bombina. The sequence continues at coordinate 915,591,647 of NC_069501.1, forward strand.
TAAATGGAATATTATGTATAAAATTATTTATGTGTTTTGAGATTTGATTTTTAGACCACAAATATCTTATCCATTGCTATCTATGAAATGTGTCCTTTCTCATGTCCCCTCTCCTATTGATGTATCAGTTTTTTTATATATGCACAATTGACAAGAAAAAAATGGCACTACGCCTTTAAGAAGACGGTTCAAATAGGACGACTATAGACAAGTCAGTATTGAGCTTGAGAAAGGCTGTTGAATAGCCGAAATGCGTTGCTCTGTACTGTGTCCAGCTTAGGCTTCCGTAGCTGCAACGTCTGTGTGAGCATGAAAAACTAGGAGTGTGAACAGAGTACCCTCCTTCATTGTCGGAAGATGCTGAACGAACTGGCGGCATCTGGGAAGCAGCTTCAAAAAACGGATGAATGGCTTCTGGTGTAAGTAAAAAAGTGCACCTTTGCCATATTCACTTTCTTGCTTGTAAAAGGATTTTCCATCCTTCTTCTCAACCAATATAGCTTTGCATGGCTTCTCTGAAATAACAACTACGCTAACTGAACCATCAGCTAACTTACTTTGGAAATACAACTAACACTGTTATTCCATCAAAAAGACTCTTTCTATGACCAAAAAGACTTACATTCTAATATGAAAGACGGTATTTTTTGGGAAAACAATTGTCCTTCAACAAACGATTCATCTATTGTCTCTTTTTAACATATGTTATGTTTTTATATGTTTTTTCACTGCTATAGCACTGATTCACTGTGACATTGAGATTAACTGTGATTGATTATGTTTTTATGATTGTGATTTATTGTTTTTATGATATATATTTATTTGATATAAATTAATATTTTCATTAATTTTGCTTTTCATATTTTAGCAATTGTAAATTGTTTATTGCTTGGAGATATTTACCACAGTTAGATTCATCACAGCTATATCTAACTTAGTAGTAATATCTCCCTAGTGGTACTGCACACATTAAGCTATTCTAATAGCGCAGCTGTGCTAATTACTATTAAGCAGAGTGTTTGCTTACTTAGTGGTTATACTGTTTTAAAACAGATTAGTGTATGTGCAGGGGTAGGATTTGCGCACCAAAAAACAATATCTTTTTGTAACTCGTCTACTAAACTCACCCCTTTCTTTATTAATTACATCTTCCACCCCTCGTATAATCTCCATCATAGGAGCGAAAGCTCTTCTCCCATGGTTACGGAGACGATCAATACCCTAGCACAAGGATTCACCCAACTAAAACACAGTCTCCAAGAAGCACAAAAACAACAACAACACTATTACAACCTCAGGAGATCCAACCCACCTGTATATAAGCCTAACGACAAAGTCTGGCTTTCAACCAAACATCTTAAGCTAACTATTCCATGCAAAAATTTAGGAAGGTTGTACATAGGACCATTCCCAATTACAAAGGTAGTCAACCAAAACGCTGTCACTTTGCAACTTCCAGATATCTATAAAATCCACCGGACTTTCCACGTCTCCCTGCTTAAACCCTACCGAGACATGAGAACTAATTCTGACTCTGTTAGGAAGGATCCTGTAATTCAGGATGAGATTAATTATGAGATCGAGAAGATCATCGATTCCAGATACAGTAATAGGGTCCTGCAGTATCTTGTCAGCTGGAAGGGGTATGGACCTGAAGATTTGTGGGAGCCCTCCGCTAACCTCTCTGCTCCTCGATTAATCTCTCAATTCCATCGGAGACATCCTGATCACCCCAGACCATGATCCGTAGTGCGACTCCATTAGAGGGGGAGATCTGTCATGTACTGACTCCTCATGTGCTATACCTTTATAAACTTCCTCCACATTATAAAAGTCTCCTCCCCCCTCACTATGATGCTAAGTAATTTGCTATTGTGGCTATTCATAGCAACTTGTGTGCAAGAAACCCTTAGCCCGCTGTTCACTGGGAGTCCGGCTACTGCTCCCTAAACTTTCACTCAGAAGTGTCAGTGGCTCAACCAGTAAGCAACCCAGCTTTACCTCACATCACATTGACAGGCTACTAACTGCTATACCGGATTCTACGCCAGCCGAAAAGGAGACCAGCTCTAAACCACAAGCAGCTCCGGATGACGTCATCTTGCACAGCATGTGCAGTGTAACCAAACTCATCCGTCTTACTGGTGCCAGAATCACTGTAACATACAGCTGAACTTCAGGAAGATGATACGTAAGTCGCCTAAGAACTCTGATCCTTTTCTATTGTTTAAAGTCTGTGTTCTGACAAAACAGAGACGGAACTGTAGCTGTCACATACGCATGTCTCCTAATCTCTCTGAGTTCAATTGGTTATAGTGTGTGTAATTCCTAAATGAATACAAATCTACAGCTTGTTACTTTTACAGTTAACATGGTGAAACATTGTCTGATAATTCTTACATATAACTTGCTTCCACTGAAGTCTAAATATTCTGTCATATCAACTATAAATGGATGATTGCCTGAGGAACTGTATATGCTTTATAACATCCTCTTACTGAAAACCCAGTTATAGAATTCAAGTATATTTACTGGAGCCTCCCCCAGCTGAAACCAGACATCAGGTTAATCCCAAAATGCAATCCATCAGTATTCCTTACACTAAAGGTGTCAGGTTAGGTGAAGTCCCGAATCAGACCCAAATGCTAGAATGATAATTAACAATACACTAGCACACTGAGTATAAACCAGGACCTGACCCTATGACAGCCTCTCTGGAAAAGAATAATACAAGGTGAGATGTTACTCATGTAATCCAAGTAATACCACAAAGATGCTTGATTGAAGATAATGGGTCAGGATAAAACGTAGTCAGGCAGGCAAGGATTTGGCAACGTAAAATCCAGCAACAAGGTAGATTCAGATTAAAGAGGGATTATCTGACACGTGGTCAAGTAAGCAAAGTTACACTGTCTATTCAGTTTCTTGCTCCCAGACCACTTGGATGGGATATGGAATACTCTATCTAAAATACATTAAACAGCACATAGATTTCACATATCATTTATAAAAATATATATGTATAATATATATAATAAAACTAGATGTATTATTTACAAAACTTCTTGATTGACAGTGATTCATTCCACTCACAAAAGCCCTAATATTTAACTAATCAAACCCTCAGTGTTCATTGTATTGATTTTAGCATATAGTAACTCACATTCAAATGCTATTTGGTCCATGATAATGTGTTTATTGTGCTACCATACACATATTATCAATTGTAATTTATTTGACTAGCTTTAGAATAGACTAGTAAACTATTGCTTTTATTGGGTAAAAAAAAAAGAAAAATGCTAAAATTTACTCTCATCACCATTGTAATTGGTTTCCAAGATCAACAATATTTTCTGATTAGTTTTTTTTTGTTTCATTTGAAGCAGATTGAAATTTTATTCCTCTTGTGACCAATGCCATTCTAATTAGTAGAGGCACCAGATCAATCAGTTCTTTTGCTGCCTCATGACAGCTCATGAGCATTTAAAATAATTGATTGCTTTCTGCTAATTAATTCCCTTCAAATCTATCTTGTTTAGATTCTCCTGGCCTTTTTTTTTTCTTATGTATCCAATCATATGCAAGTAAGTATGTTATAATGTATTATCAGAAGGGTCTTGATCAGCCTTTTTAAATTATATATTATTTCCAATTGTGTATTATGAGTAAACTTTATATCTGCTGTTTTGTATTTATGAAAATTTGAAACATAACACAGATTCCTAATTTAACCAATATTCATTGAAATGTTACAAACATGTTGAGATTAAATAAATCTTGATATTTTTTCTATTGATGTTTGTGGATTTATTTATGTATGCAGTATTCCATCTATACAATATTCTTAGCAGTGTTAAAATTGTAAATCTCAAAGGTAAGATGTTGGTAGAAACAGATATATGTAGTAGCATGGACCTCACTCAATATATACTTAAATACATAAAGGAACAGTCTAGTAAAGAACTAAACTTTCACGATAGGGCATGCAATTTTAAACAACTTTCAGATTTACTTTTCTCTTCAAATTAGCTTTGTTCTCCTGGTATTCTTTGGTAAAAGCTAAACTGATGTAGGATCATATGCTAATTTCTAAGGCCTTATAGGTTGCCTCTTATCTCAGTGCATTTTTACAGTTTTGAGCAGCTAGAGAGTGCTACTTCATGTGGACCATATACATAATAGACATGTGCGATTCGGTTCGGTTGGATTCGGAAATTCTGAAAATTCTGAAAATTCGGTGATTCGGATCGAACCGAATTTCCGAATTAAAATGTTGCCGAATTTTCCGAATCCAACCGAATCGAATTGATTCGTAAATTCGGATGGCCATTGGGATTACACTAGTATTATACAGTATGTTAGGTTAACACCTAATATACAGTATAATACTAGTCTAATCCCACCTAACACTTACCGAATTGCCGAATTTCCGAACCGAATCAAACCGAATCCAGCCGAAATTCTTCGAATCCAAATGAATCTGAAACGAATCCGAAACTAATCGATTCGAAATTTTCTGAATTCAAATCTATCCGAACCGAACTTCGAAAAATTCCAAATCGATCCGAACCGAATTTTTTCGCCATGCACATGTCTAATAGATAAGATTGTGCTCATTCCCGATTGGCTAAAATGCAAGTCTGTCTAAAGAAATTAAATAAGGGGACAGTCTGCAGTGTCTTAGATACAACGTAATCACAGAGGTAAAACGTATATAAATATAACAGTGTTGGTTATGTAAAACTGGGGAATGGGTAATAAAGGGATTATCTATCTTTATAAATAATAAACATTTTTTAAGTAGACTGTCCCTTTCATTTACAAATTCAAATGATAACTTATCTATATCTTAAACACAACTGCTGTAATTATGATTATGCATCACTATGGCAAATTTAGAGCATATTTGAACACTTTGGGCTGTTTGATTTTTAAATTTACAAAATTTTCAGAGATAAGGCAATAATCCAGCTTTGTAGAAGTCAACCAAGCTTCAACCCTCTAATAACAAGGACGTTCATGTAAGCCCTGGACGTAGCTAGTGAAAGGAGGGGCATTTGACCCCAGTATAGGTATGAAGTGGTGGAAAGGAGGCGATAGGTGGTTTGAGGTGGGGCCCTAGGTTATCTATATAGGAGGTGGCAGTGGCCAAGAAGGGGCACCAAAACCATTTTGCGGGACATTATGTGCGAGCAGAAGCTGCCTTCTACTCGCACTGACATACCTGGAGATACACGGCTTTATGAGCCATGGAAGGAATTCAGTACCTGCTCCAAGCGGTGGAAGCCCTGGCACAAGCCAGGGGAACAGAATGGTTTATGCAGCAGCGGCATCCCAGGAGGCGGTTACGGGGCAGGAAGTGGTCGGCAGAGGAAGGACGGCACGCAGATGAAGGCCCGACCAGTATGCAGAGCCAGGCCACCAGAGTGGCTGAGTCCAGATCTTGGGAGCAGGAGAACAGCTAGCGCTGCTAGCATCCGGCAGTGGAGCAGTAGGAGGGCATCGGCAACTGGACCGGCATCATCGGATGTGGTGAGTCCCATGACGGAGAGGTTGGCAGCCATGGAGTAGGCAGCAATGTCGGAGATAGAAGCAGCAGGTGGCGAACCGGATGATGTCACTGCCCGGCAATCGGGTGGGGCAGGAGGATCATCCATTGGAGCTGGGGCCTTAGCATGGATGGAGGCCAGGAGCAGGTAAGAAAGGGGGGCTTTGTGGATCTGATGGAGGACTAGAGGGAGGGGCCACAATGTCTATTTCGTGGGTAGCAGAGGGGGACCATGGATGTTGGTGGGGGGTAGTTCAGGCTTGGGGTTAATTGAGGCATGTGTTTTAGTTATGTCGGGCAGCAAAAGGGAAGGCATTGGTAGACAAGGAACCAGGTCAGGCCCAAGGGGTCCAGGTACCCAATATAAATATTTAAAAAAAATAATAATTTGAAAACGTTCAGCAATTGGTCTCAAGCTTTCTGCATATTGGCCAGCATAATTGGGGAAAATTACCCAGATCAGGGGTCAGCTCTTTTCTGCTTTTTTGATGAAATTGCGGCGGCCTATCGTACTTATGAAGCATGGCGTGGTGGAGGTACGACAAGCAATTTTGTCAAAGGATGGAATTGTGCCCAGATATGAAATGGGATGATAGGGACATGGGAATCTGGTTGGAAATGATGACCCCACTAAGGGGGGGGCAGTCCTTTTGTGGAGCAGGAGGGCAGGGCGCAGGTGGGGGAGTTGGGGCTAGTACCTCGGTGGCAATCAGAAAGGGATTATGTTTCCAATTCAATGATGGGCAATGCCGATTCGCAGGCTCATGTAAGTACAAACACAAATGTTTGGGTTGTGGTGGAGCCCACTTTTCTAAGTGTTTCAAGTGGGGCAGGCAAGCAGGGAAGCCTGGGGAGTTGGGTCTACAGGGCTTGGTTAAAACAGATGATGGTCCCGTGGTTAAAACAGTACGGTAAAGGGGGGGAAGGTCTAGGCGGTTTGATGCCAATATTATTTTAACTTGTTTTAGTTCAGGATGTTGGATTCCGTTTGTTGAAGGGGGGAATCAGTTGTGCATGGGAACTTAAAGTCTGCTAGGGAATTCCCGGAGGTGTTACGGGGAACGTTTTTGGAGGTATCTTTGGGTACGATGGCTGGTCCTTTTGGGGATCTCCCATTGGCTAATTTGAGAAATTCTTCTTTGGGAGTGGTTCCTAAAAAAGCCCAGGGTCAATTTTGCATGATCCACCACTTATCTTATCCAAGGGGAACATCTGTCAATGATGGCACTGATCCTGAATTTGTGCTGGTTCGGTACGCTTTGTTTAATAGGGTGGTTGAGTTGGTACGCAAGGCTGGGGTGGCGTCCCTGATGGTGAAGGTTGATGTTGAAGCCGTGCTTTTCGTCTTCTGCCTGTGCATTCAAGGTGTCAACAAGTAATGGTTTGCTTCTTTGAGGGGTCATACTTTGTGGACCTTTGTCTTCCCATGGGCTGTTCAATTTCATGTTCATATTTTGAAAAGTTTAGTTGTTTTGTTCAATGAGTGGTAAAACAGAGGTCTTGGCTCAATTCCATTGTCAGGTTGGGGAGGGATGGCAGATGCCCGGTGGTCTATTCAATGTTATTGCTGGTGGTAGGGAAGTTACAGGCAGTCTGTAGATTGCAGTACGAAGCGTTATTGTGTAAGGTGGCATTTATAGTGGCTTTCTTTGGAGCCTTCAGAAAGTCGGAATTGGTGGGTAGAAACAAGCGGGATAAAAGGGGGATGCAAGTTTTGAATGTTTTAGTGTGTGGGGAATGTTTATCAATTTGGTTAAAGATGTCAAAGACAGATCAAAAAGGGAGGGGGGCTCAGATACAACTGAAGGCATTGGGGGGTCCATGTTGTCTGGTGGCATGGAGGCACTCTCTTTGGGAATTGGGGTGGACAGGATTAAGAGAATAGGGAGGTGGTTGTCTGCTAGATATAAGTCCTACATCATTTAGCCTAATGGTTGTTCCTTTGTGTTCTTTTTTTTTTAGGTCCGATCCAATGCTGGCTGATAGGCCATTCTCACATATATTGGGCTAGAAAGGCAGCAGCGGTAAAAGAAAAAGGGGTGCAGCTAGGGTTTTCTCCAGAGGAGGTCAGCTTTTGCTGGTTTGGAGTCAGAGGCATGAGGTGGGATAAGTTAATCATTATGGTAGTAGAATATGCTTGATTGTTTCTTCCTCCTGACATACTCCTGATTCATGTGGTGGTAATGATTTGGGATTTATGTCACAGAGAGATTTGGTGGAAGGGATAAGGAGGGATGTCAGGAGGCTGTTTTCATTGTTCCCAAAATTGGTTATAGTTTGATCCGAGATTGAAAACAGACAAAATTGGAGAGCAGCATGGGATGTTAAAAAAATTGGACGTTTCACTGAAAAAAAGTAAATAGAATGATGAGTGGTTTCATTAGGAGTGTTGGGGGTTTATTGATTAGACACGTGGAATTTGAAGGGGAATCAGGGATTATTTTTTTTTCTAAAGGATGGGGTTCACCTAAATGAGGAGGGTTTGCATTTATTTAATTTTAACATGAAAGAGGAGGTTTCAAATGCCTTGGAGTTAATTGGCGGGCCTCGGCTCTAAGCCTTGCCAGTGGCGGAGTGCTTGCTTGGTGGATAAGCAGTTTTAAGTGGGTACCTCCTGGGTGAGCAGGAGAGGAGTATGTAGAGAATTGTTGAGCTGTTTATATAAAACAATTAGGGATACTAATGGGGCAAGCACTGATTGAGGTCATGTAAGCCCTGGACGTAGCTAGTGAAGGGAGGGGCATTTGACCATGGTATAGGTATGAAATGGTGGATAGGAGGCTATAGGTGGTTTGAGGCGGGGCCTCAGGTTATCTATATAGGAGGTTGGGGTGGCTGGCAAAACCAGTTTGCAGGACATTACATGCAAGAAGAAGCTCCCTCCCTCCCTCCCTGTAAGATGAGGAGAAATGGATTTGGAAGTCACAGCAGTGGTGAGCAGAGTGCTTGCTTGGTGGATGAGCAGTTTTAAGTGGGTACCTCCTGGGTGAGCAGGAGAGGAGTATGTGGAGAATTGTTGAACTGTTTATATAAAACAATTGGGGATACTAATGGGGCAAGCACTGGTTGGTTAATTGTTTGGTTATTTATTTACATGTTAATATGTATAAATACAAGCTGCAGCCTTTCTAACCCATATGGTGTCAGTGTCTTTATTTACTCTGGCATTCATAAACTTAAGCTAATTAAGTTTTATATGGGTGAATGGTTGGGAAACATTTACAATTATTACAACATATTTCCCTTTGCATGACTTTAAAAAAAAAATCATATTCAACCCATCCAATTTTTTTTTTATAACACCAGTTTTCAACACATCACACCCATGTATCTTTCTGGGGCAATACAAGAGCTGTAAAATGCATCAGAAAACATATTTTAAGCACATTTTCACTTGGTTTTTTTTTCTATTTCAACAGCCTTATCACCTATTCAATACATGTATTTGAATTGCTGCTCTTACAGATTTTTTTAAATCTTTTAGTTCCTGTGCAATGTGAGCTCAAATAACTGAATGCAAAATCATGACTAAGCTTCATTTTTCTTTTTCTTTACCATGAAATTTTAAGTATATGAAAAACAGAAAACAAATATTCACCATCTTTTCTTTCTGTACTATTATTGTTCTTCAGAATATATATATATATATATATATATATATATATATATATATATATATATATATATACTGTATATAGTATCTGCTCATGATAACTAAACAGACAGAACACATTCATGCTGCTAGTTGAATTATAAACAGTTTTTATTCTAGTAGAAGTTATATTTTATATTTTTTATAAATCATTGTCACATTATAATATCAATGGGTTGAATGAAGACATTTTAATATTTTCTCATATTTAGGGCACTATAAAAACAAGAATTGCATGGACAGTTAGTAAAATTTCAGATATGCTCATTTGTTCTTTCTGGTAAGAATAAAAGGGGGATAGTCTGTGAGAGTGTTTGGAGTGTGAGAGGGCTGTTCAAGTGCATTGGGGTAAAAGAGATTTACATGGACATAACATGGGCATCTTGCTTAGAAACAGGGCAGAATGATTTTAGTCTCAAAAGGCCCATAACACATCAAATAGTGCATCAAAAGTTTTCTTTCAGAGGCTGTTGGATATTAAAATATTTCTTTGTATGTTAATGCGATTAAAATATTGTGTAAAATCTTTTGGGAGTGTTATTCCTTTCATTTTACTTCTCTGGCTATCAATCAGTTGACTGGACTGCTTTTCAGCACCTGCTTTGAGATTTAAGTGATACCATTATTCTTAAAAATCACACAGACCTACTCATGAAGGACATGGAGCTAATATCTCTGGTTAGTATTGCTGTAGGTTGGTAACAATTCTAGCCTGTATACACATTCTGGTGTCTGGCAGTTTTAACTCACCCAAAGGACTTCTCAGCAGAATCTCGCCATCAACTTTCTGGTTCAAGGTCACTAGAGAATTAATTCCTTTCCCTCTATGACTGGGATGCATTATTGTGTGAATAGTTTATAAACTAATCCGGCTTCCTCCAATCACGGCATGGCCTCAGGCAATGACTCCCCTGGGGGGAAAGCCGTGATTGGAGGAAGCCAGATTAGTCATTGCTGACATGTGAAGAGAGGATCTCCGGGTGGGGGAAGCTGCTCCGGCTGTGAAAAGAACAAAGGTAAGTTTTTAAACAAAACGGCTGCTTTCTAAATTTTTATGAATCAAAGTGCCCTTGTTTTTAAATTTTTAAAAACCAGGCTTTCATTCATCAAAGTTTACCTTCACACTTTAATATTCTCTCTCTCCTTTCTCCCTCCTCTCTTTCTCTAATCTCTCTCTACTCTCTCTCTTCTCTCTCTGTTCTCTCTCTCTCTTTTATTCCCTTGTGTTCCCCCTGTAAATTGTCTCCCTTTGTCTTTTCCTGATTTTCCCTTGTTTTTTCCCTATGATTTTTCCCCCTGTTTTTCCTTACTCTTTCCCCCCTCTACATTCTGCTCTTCTGTCTAAGAGTCGTACTATGTCATTCTCTTTTGTCTAAGTGTCATACTATGTCATTCACATTTGTTTTATTGCTCATTTTTTATTGCTCTTTATTCTGTGCTTCTACTATGTGTTTTTCTTTTACTTTTTTTCTTCTCTTTTTTCTTTTTCTTCATATTATGTTGATAGTAGTTATATCCCCTTTCAGACTTATGTAATTTGCCTCCATAGATATATGACTGCATAGTATTTTACCGTTAGTCATTATACTTTTGCTTATGGCCATAGAAGTTGCCATTGTATTTATGAGTACCTCAGCAGTCCATCCATATTAAGTTGTAGTAAGTTGTAGTTGTTGATTATGGATGTATAGTGTTAGCATAAGAGCAACATTCTTTTAATTAGCCACGTTGTTTAGTTTAAATTTGTTTGGCTGGTTACTAATTTACAGACGACACCCCTAGTCACTCATGCTATGCACCTGATTCTTCCAGCTGATTCAAATCACTTGATTATGATTAGTAGGTGGTTTCATGTTCACACATGTGTATATATAGAGGTTGCTGTTATTCACTTTCTTGTTATGTCTAAGGAAGGAAGTAATACTCCAAAACGTCACACCTTGTAGGATTAAAAGATATCCTTTATTTAAATACCGGTAAGTGCCGGCTTCTTTTTGACCCCGGTCAAAGATTCATGAGTGCCATACTCTGTCTGGAATTATATATATCCAGCTGCTGAAGACCTGCCAAACATGTGGTGAGGATGATATTCTGGTCACATTGGATGTGACCAGTCTATATACCGTGATTCCCCATGAACAGGGGATGGCTGCTGTTCTTTATCACCTTCTCAGACACCCCTATATTGGCCCTCCGGTTGATGTGATGTCTGAATTATTGGACTTCTGTTTAAGGTGCAATTATTTTAAATTTGAGAGGGACTTTTTTCTACAGATTTCAGGAACAGCGATGGGGTCCAATGTGGCCCCATCTTATGCTAATCTGTTTATGGCCTACTTCGAAACGGTTGCTACCAACGCCTTTGAAGATCAGAGGATAAGGATGTACCGACGGTACATAGATGATCTCTTCCTTATCTGGTGTGGTACAGAGGATGATTTACTGGTGTGGTATTCTGAATTGAACAAAGTGAATCCACAAGTACAATTCAAGATGACTTATAATGCAAATACCATCGATTTCCTAGACTTAAGGATTTATAAAGAGGACACAGCCATCAGTACTACCCTATACCATAAAGAAATGGACAGGAATTCGTTACTGGATGCTACAAGCTGTCACCCTCCCAGCTTGAAAAAATCACTGTCAAAGTAACAGTTTAAGTGAGTGGTACGCAATAATAGCAACCAGGAGAAGAAGGAACAGCAATTACATGAGATGTACAAGAAATTTACAGATCATTGATATGGATCCAAGTATCTTGACCAATCACTAGTGGAGGCATCATTGCTTACACAGGAACAGGCACTCACTAAGTTGGAGAAAGATAAGAGTGAAAAGAAAATGATTTTTACCACCATATTTTCACCTGAAAAATTACAGTTCTCCAATATTTTGAAGGAACATTGGGACATTCTGCAGAGTGACAAAACCTTACCCTTTGCATACTGTGTGACACCACTTGTTGGGTTCAAACGTGGGAGATCACTGAATGATATGTTGCTAAGACCCGACAATAGTGAAAGCTATATGCCAAGTACATGGTTAAAAACCACGAAAAAAGGTTGCTTCCGCTGCAGTGGTTGCACTACCTGTAGTGGGTTTACCCAGAGCAACACTTTCCAACATCCATGGTCTAATAGAAAGTACCACATCCAACACAGGGTTACTTGCACAACCACGTATATTGTTTACCTATTGCACTGTCCGTGTGGCAAATTTTACATGGGCAAGAGCCAGGATGATCTCAGGACGAGGATGGCGAACCACCGGTCAGCAATTCGGCTGGCAATCAAGAATGGTGATTCGGACCAACCGGTGGCTTGCCACTTCTGTACCAGTGGTCATGCTGTGTCTGACCTTCGATATATTATCATAGACCACATACCACGTAACTCTAGGGGTGGTGACAGGGGCAGACGTCTACTACAACGGGAGTCCCAGTGGATTTTTAATTTGGAGACTATGTACCCAAAGGGGCTCAATGTCCTGTTGGACTACCAATGCTTTCTATAAATGTTGTAGTGGATGTATGCTCACTGCCTCCTTTTCGCCAGTAGGGAAGGTAGGGATAGTTTGCACCTACATTTGCTATGTGGGCCACTTGTTTAATGAAATGGTATAATGAGGTTATGGCATTGGGTGTGCTTTTTGCACCTAGGACCTCTATGTACAATAAGATATCTGCCGAAGTAAGGAACACTAGTATGCATTGAATAAGATGGAGTAGATAGTATTTCTTATTTAAGGGCATTTCAGTTAAGATGTATTAATAGGTCTGTATGTGTCCTATAGATGATTAATCAATTTCTTTAAAGGGACAGTCTAGGCCAAAATAAACTTTCATGATTCAGATAGAGCATGTAATTTTAAACAATTTTCCAATTTACTTTTATCACCAATTTTGCTTTGTTCTCTTGGTATTCTTAGTTGAAAGCTTAATCTAGGAGGTTCATATGCTAATTTCTTAGACCTTGAAGCCCACCTCTTTCAGATTGCATTTTAACAGTTTTTCACCACTAGAGGGTGTTAGTTCACATATTTCATATAGATAACACTGTGCTCGTGCACGTGAAGTAATCTGGGAGTAGGCACTGATTGGCTAGACTGCAAGTCTGTCAAAAGAACTGAAAAAAGGGGCAGTCTGCAGAGGCTTAGATACAAGGTAGTCACAGAGGTTAAAAGTATATTATTATAACTGTGTTGGTTATGCAAAACTGGGAAATGGGTAATAAAGGGATTATCTATCTTTTAAAACAATACAAATTCTGGTGTAGACTGTCCCTTTAAGTCTGTATAATGAGTACTGAAGTAACAGTTTTGACTATGTACTTAAGTCCAGTTGAGGGCATTAGTTTACCACATAAAGAGTGGATCTAGAACATTTAGGCAACCCCTTTAATATATTTTTCTTTATAGGTTAGAGTGTAGACAAACACTAGATACGTATTTTATGAATTAGCATAAGGGGTTGGTACGATCTATTTAAGTGACAGTGTGCTTAGGTAAAGGCAGAAATACTAATATGTAACACAGCACTTATTTTAGTTACTTTGTTGTAGGAGGATTGCTGCAGGTATATATGTTTTCGTTAAGATTTTTACTTTGCACTTTTATTTTGTAGTTTGTCTCCATTGGCTCTCCCTAGTTCCGGGCGCGCATGCGCATTTGCGCTACACGGAAGCTAGGAATCTGATGGCGGTGTCTCACGGTGGGGGTAAGTAGGTATTTAAGGTGATGTTCTATCTATATACAGACAGACTAGGGAGCAAAAAAGATTAGCAGATATGAACGAAGTGTTCAGCAATCCTGGATCCACAAAAATTGACTCTACAACTAACAATCTGGATACTCTGTTAAGAGAACTACACAAAAATTTATACAAGCAAGATAAACTCTGGTGGGACAAGCAATTCTGCGAACAGTACATCGAGAGGAACCTAATACCCAGAGGCTTAAGAATACAACTTTTCCCGGCCTTTGAATTCAAAGAAAAGAACTTGAGTATTGAATGGGAAGAGGCACTAAGCGAATGTTCTAAAAAACTTATGAAAATTCTCATTAAACACGATTCGTCCGAATATGATAGATTAGAAGAGCAGATTAAAACACAAAATGAACAACTAAAGCAGTGTGAAAATATGCAAGAATTCGAAAATATGTATAAAAAATATCAGAAAGAATTAGACAAGTATGAAAGCGAAATCAAAATGATCAAGAAGGGCAAATTGCAAAGAGATATACAGGACTTCCAAGACAATAAGGTGTACAAATGGAGAAATAGATTTAATATCTCTAACACCAGGTCACAGAGAAGAATTCACCTAGTTGAGACAGATGTCTCAGATACTGATGCAGAGGACACAGATGACACAGATGTAACTAATGTACCTTCAACTTCAACCAACCAGATCCCCATCGAAAATAGAAAGAGGAAGTCTTTTTTAGAGGAAGAAAACAGCAAAGATTCAGAACCACCAGGAGAGGTGGGTGGAAAAAACAAAAGGATAACCAGAAACAAAAAGAACTCAAAAGACAAACCGCAGACAGCAAGACAACACAAACGAAATCCAAGTCCATTCTCAAGAATGAGGATGAAAAACTGAGAATAATTAATCTATCAGATCGGATTTTAACCGAACATCATATAAATGTCCTGTCTAAAGGCTTGTCTTTTTGCCCTACCACCCCCCTGGATAAATTTGAAGCTATAAAAGACGTGCAACTTTTTCTGAGGAAACTACTTCTAAAAAAACACTTCAACAACAAGGCCAGCGAGAACGTATCAACCACTTGGTCAGAAGGCAAATTGGAATCATTACAGATTCTAGAAGATCTAATTGCAGAACAAGAACCTAGTGAACAACTCAATTGGCGAAAAACACTTAAAGTGAAATCTAAATTTGTTCCTTCTACCAACACTAGCTCCAATATTGATGTCTTTAATCAAATTGTTTGCCAAAGTATCAATAATCTGGAAACAAGCTTCCAACCCTCCAATTTATCCAAGCAGATGAAGAAAGCCTTAACAGAACTAGAATCTTGGAATGACATTATCATCCGCAACGCAGATAAGGGCGGCAATATTGTATTATGGCCAAGAGACATGTATTTGAAGGAAGCAAATACACAATTAAAAAACAAGATCTGTTACAGAGAATTATGGGGAAACCCATCTATAGAATTCCACAGCCAATACAATAAATTAATTGATACAGCCAGCAAGAAAGGGTTACTAAACAATAAAGAAAAGAAATTCTTACAGGTCACCCATCCAAAAACAGCGACTTTTTATTTAATCCCAAAGGTCCACAAAAACAGCAAACAACCACCTGGCAGACCTATTGTATCTGGGAATGAAAATTTAACGGAAAAAGCCAGCCAGTACGTTGACACACGCTTAAGACCCTTTCTAACTCAATTATCATCTTATGTCAAAGATACAATGGAGGTTCTACAAATAATTAAAGACATTAACATCACAAAGGATACCTGGTTAGTTACCAGTGATGTGGAATCGCTATACACCAGCATCGAACACAATTTAGGAATAAATGCGGTGAGATATTTTCTGCAAATGTCCTCAGAAGAAAGCCCTGAACATAACCAATTCATACTCGACCTACTGAAATTTGTACTGACCAAAAATTATTTTCTCTTTAACAACAAATATTACTTGCAAACACAGGGAACAGCGATGGGCACGGCATGTGCTCCCACCTACGCTAATCTATTTTTAGGATGGTGGGAGCAAACGGAGGTATTCACAGATACAAACGATGAACATTGCAGGAAAATCCCACTTTGGATCAGGTACATAGATGACATTCTGTTTCTATGGGAAGGCACTGAACAAGAGTTGGAAATCTTTCTTGGAAAATGAAATCAAAATAATCTGAATATCAGACTGACACATCACAAGAGCCAAACTGACATCTCATTCTTAGATTTGTTGATTAAAAAGGAAACAGATGGCTCATTAAGCACGGACCTGTTCAGAAAGGAGACAGCCACTAACAATGTTCTTTTTGCTACCAGTGCCCACGCTCCCAACACTGCCAAATCCTTACCCATAGGAGAGTTCCTAAGATTAAGGAGAAACTGCTCTCAGGATAAGACCTTTAAAACAAGAGCCATAGAGTTAGAGAATCGTCTTTTACAAAGAGGATACAGCAAAAGATCCATTCGCAAAGCTAAATCAAGAGCACTTAAAACCCCAAGATCAGATCTCTTGAAGACTAAAACCAAAAAATGTGACCCCAAGACACGACTAGTGCTAACGTATAATCAAGACACCCATTTAATCAGGAACATAATCCAGAAAAATTGGCATATTCTTCAAGCTGACCCTCTACTTAAAGAGCTAATAGGAGACCGGGTACAACTGAGTTATCGAAGAAACAAAAACTTGAAAGAAATGCTCAGTCCCAGCCATTATGTACATAAATAAAAAAAAACAAGACCAGCAGAACTAGGATCATTTGCCTGTGGAAACTGCTCCTCTTGCAGTAATATGATAAAAAAGAAAACCATAACAGATAGATTCGGAAAACATCATAAAATTAAGACATACATTAGTTGTAACACCACGGGTGTAATCTATGCCCTCCAATGTAAGTGTTCCAGAGTTTACATAGGAATGACAACAAGAACGTTACACACAAGATTGATGGAACACATGCGAAATATCAGAAATGCCCCATCTGATCTGTCCAAAGATAAAAAGAGCACGTCTGTAGCATCTCACTTTTTCCGACATCACCAATCAAAAACCTCTGAACTCAAGTATCATGGGATCCAAAAAATATCATTAGGCTTAAGAGGTGGTGACCTGGAGAAAGCCCTTCTGAAGGCCGAAACCAGGTGGATATACCTGATGGATTCAGTATACCCCAAGGGTATGAATGAACAAAATAATTATTCCATGTTCCTATAAAGACACAAAGATTTGGAACATCTGTAAAACAGTGGAAACAGTCAAAACTAATCGATGACACATTAAGGTCATCACAATGGACCTACACAATATGATCCTCAAAATCCCCATTTCAGATTTTTTCACTCCCATCCTTTCCCTTTCTCTTTAATTCACCTTCTACATTTAGATGTGTCACAATGATTATTAAGGACACACCATATACACTAGACTCACTCCCCTCTGTTTATAAACAATAGAATCAAGGCACTCTGGTCCAGAAATGTAATATACATTTCTGGCACTAATATCCATCATGTCAGTCACCCCCAAGAACTAAGGTCACAATTTTCACATAAAAGTTCTTTACACTAAAGTACAGTATACTTCCATTGGGCCTTACTTCACTCAGTAATGCATACCATAGGTGTAAGACATGTATAATTCCTTTATAGTTAATCATTCACTACACTGATCACTTTTCAATTCGAGGATTATCTCGCTATGCACCCAAAATCCACACCCTCATAAGGATTCATTCAATACCGAATGCTATCATGTCAAAACGTTTATATACTTAACTCACATAATGCACGGAGCATTTTTATGTGTGTGTGTGTTTTCATCACATGCAGGTTATTGTTTTCACAATTTTGTCACTCCCTCCTTCCCACCTCCCCACTTTCGTGTAACCAACTGTCACTTTTCACACAGACCTCTTCAATTCATATTCTGATCCAACAAGTTAAAAATAGAAATTGGTACCTACTCCAAATTACCCCCATAAGTACCAGAATAGATGATATCCTGTAACCTGATATCAAACAAACGTTGATATCAATAATATGTGTATATTAAGGTAGCAACAAACCAGTTCTAAGTAATTTCACTTATTACAATCCCCTCCTTTTATATAATCATGTACACTCCCCTTGTCTGTAGATGTACTCACACTTTACCTAAGTCACAATCCCTTAATGTATTTGTATGCAAGGTCGTCACCTCCCCTTCCTTTCATTCAACATTTTCAACCTCTTCAATTCATATTCTGACCCAACAAGTTAAAAATAGAAATTGGTACCCACTCGAAATTACATTCATAAGTACCAGAATAGATGATATTCTGCAAACTGATATCAAATAAACGTTGAGATCAATAATATGTGTATATTAAGGTAGCAACAAACCAGTTTTAAGTAATTTCATTTATTACAAATCTCCCTCCTTTTATATAATCAATGTACACTCCCCTTGTCTGTAGATGTACTCACATTTTACCTAAGTCACAATCCCTTAATGTATTTGTATGCAAGGTCGTCACCTCCCCTTCCTTTCATTCAACATTTTAACTGTAGCAGCAGTACAGCATGTAACACGCAAAACTTGATTTAAGAAATTCAATCACAAATAATTTGTAGTCTTTATTAAGTATATGTAAATTCAACAACGCCTAATAGGTCCTCAGTATTAATATGACTACAAACCTGAATCTCATTGGTAAATAGTTTCCACAAATCTTAATCTTAGGAATAATAAATAATAATAAGTAAAACAAAAAATAACAAGTGAAAAATACACACTTTTTGATTCATACTCCTGCCGTACAACTATTCACGCAAGTCATTTGTTGTAAATCAGGTAGAATGCCAAATGATTTAAGTCAGATTGCTCTGACAATAATATTCAGATTTCACATCCTATATTGATATACTGGTGATCGTGCGATAGAATATAGTAGAGAGCGATACGTCACCATTTGACCCAAACACACCCCCACTTCAGAGCACTATGATTGGCTAATGACGACCAATCACTTTCATTCAGTGCATTTAACATCCCTCTGACGCCGGCGCGCATCACCTTTGAAAAAGCCGAGATAGTATCGGCGAAACATGTCAGGGAGGGGTATTGTCTAACAAACACCCCTATTAGCAGTTTTTAAATGGCATAGGAGTTTGATAACATAATGAAAATAAGCAGTCCGTAATCTTTAACTTAGCCACGTAATAGAAGTTAATCCAATACAATAATAGTATACTGATTTCAGTACCTAAAGCTATTACGGGAGCTACGCTACACGCTAAGGGTGGCTGCTGGGGGCAGTTAACACTGGATTTACTGTAGTAATTACCGGATAGGTTTAACTAATAACTACCTATGTAGAAACAAGGCATCCTTAAGATCCGTCTTATACGCTTGCTAAAAGACGCTTAGTCTGGTCTTTAAGTACTTAGCATTCAGATAAGTTGTTTTGTAACCTTGAATTGTGCTCGAATTTTTAAAAAAAACTAAATCCACCTCTATAGATTGAGGTATCCTGGCAACAACGCTACACGCTAGGTGTGACTGCCATAGACAATGAACATTAAGAATCTATGATGTAAATACGATAAAGGTTTATACTATAACTATGAATGCCTAAATAAGATAGTAAGACTTGTTGTATAAAAACAGTACTGAAGATCAGCATGTATTTATAAATCTCAGTTACATAACGCATAATTTGCTACTTTAATACCATTTGCTAAAGAGAGTAAGCAAAGTGCATACATAGCAAGCCAATACTAGTTTGGTAAAACCAAATCAACTTTACTAAGAGGTCATAAATTGTGCATGTCGAAATAAGACAGTACAAAAACCGTTTTCAATAATCAATATATGAAAGAAGCTCCTAATTTTACCTAATGATTTACAAGCACCTTAAGCCAAAATTAAGGCGTAATTTAGAAGTGTGTTTGTAATCTTGAATTAATAACTGTATGTATTAAAATAAGTCTGGCCACAATAGGCACAGACGTGAATTAAGACACAAGAGCTGCAGCTAAATTGCGCTCAGACCAACATCTGAAATCTAGCAACTGTGAACTCAACGTTAAAACATCACATATTCTACACAATAATAAAGTGTTATTTTGAAACGTTACACAACAAGTGCACCAAATATCCAAGGTATCTGCAATAAGTTCACAACCTCATGTCTTAATACACCAACAGATTACTACACAAGGTAATCAATAGTTTATAGGAGCTTCATTACCTTTTTATAGTAAGCAAAATTATTATGTAATTCAAGGTACCACCAGTATTCCAAGTTCCAACAAGACATCATATAGACGGATCATTCTTATTTTGTTGCCATTCAGTGTATAACACACGATCAGTATATGAACCCCAGTGAATACATTTCTGTCCATTCCCAGTACAGGATAACATATGGGATATTAGATGTTAGGATTTAATTTACTCAATATTGTGTGATAGCACCTATCACTATAATCCTACAAAAGGTTAATGATATTAACTATAGACAATACCAATACTGTCTATAAAATCACTATATTTATTTAATCCCATAGGTACTATTGCTGTTGTACCAGATAAAATACCTAGAACTCTCAATATTGAGGTGTACTCGTTGTTCAAGGTACCCACAATATTTGTATAACTAGGCTACGGAACTGACTACTAATCAATATATGTGTGATTCTGTTCCTATGTGTTTTTAAAGTACACACACACACACTTTAATTCAATTTTATTAATATTTAATAAAAGTTATGTTTTAATTAAATTCACTCGAATACTAAGTTTCTGGTCCTTAAAAGTGAGTCTATTATTCACATCAATCAGGGATGGAAGTGCTCCTGAAAGTGCACTTTTTTCAGTCTTGATCCCTTCTCCTGGGCTCTAGACTTCATTCTAAAGTTGTTCCCGTGCACAAGCACTCCTGCTCACATCCAGGATATATACACAGACGCGCTTATATATATATACACAAATATGCACATGTGTATGTAGGTGTGTATAAATACATACAAATGTATATTGATACATTCAATTAATCAAATTGAGCAACCCTGTAACAATAATAGTGTAGTGCTAGTGCCACCCCTTCTTCTTATAGTATTGCTACATATTCCTACCTCTCGTGTAGGATTCAGGCACAGTTAAAGCACACATTTAATTTACAGACATGACAAGCAAATTTGAAAGTGACAGACAGACTAGGGAGCAAAAAAGATTAGCAGATATGAACGAAGTGTTCAGCAATCCTGGATCCACAAAAATTGACTCTACAACTAACAATCTGGATACTCTGTTAAGAGAACTACACAAAAATTTATACAAGCAAGATAAACTCTGGTGGGACAAGCAATTCTGCGAACAGTACATCGAGAGGAACCTAATACCCAGAGGCTTAAGAATACAACTTTTCCCGGCCTTTGAATTCAAAGAAAAGAACTTGAGTATTGAATGGGAAGAGGCACTAAGCGAATGTTCTAAAAAACTTATGAAAATTCTCATTAAACACGATTCGTCCGAATATGATAGATTAGAAGAGCAGATTAAAACACAAAATGAACAACTAAAGCAGTGTGAAAATATGCAAGAATTCGAAAATATGTATAAAAAATATCAGAAAGAATTAGACAAGTATGAAAGCGAAATCAAAATGATCAAGAAGGGCAAATTGCAAAGAGATATACAGGACTTCCAAGACAATAAGGTGTACAAATGGAGAAATAGATTTAATATCTCTAACACCAGGTCACAGAGAAGAATTCACCTAGTTGAGACAGATGTCTCAGATACTGATGCAGAGGACACAGATGACACAGATGTAACTAATGTACCTTCAACTTCAACCAACCAGATCCCCATCGAAAATAGAAAGAGGAAGTCTTTTTTAGAGGAAGAAAACAGCAAAGATTCAGAACCACCAGGAGAGGTGGGTGGAAAAAACAAAAGGATAACCAGAAACAAAAAGAACTCAAAAGACAAACCTCAGACAGCAAGACAACACAAACGAAATCCAAGTCCATTCTCAAGAATGAGGATGAAAAACTGAGAATAATTAATCTATCAGATCGGATTTTAACCGAACATCATATAAATGTCCTGTCTAAAGGCTTGTCTTTTTGCCCTACCACCCCCCTGGATAAATTTGAAGCTATAAAAGACGTGCAACTTTTTCTGAGGAAACTACTTCTAAAAAAACACTTCAACAACAAGGCCAGCGAGAACGTATCAACCACTTGGTCAGAAGGCAAATTGGAATCATTACAGATTCTAGAAGATCTAATTGCAGAACAAGAACCTAGTGAACAACTCAATTGGCGAAAAACACTTAAAGTGAAATCTAAATTTGTTCCTTCTACCAACACTAGCTCCAATATTGATGTCTTTAATCAAATTGTTTGCCAAAGTATCAATAATCTGGAAACAAGCTTCCAACCCTCCAATTTATCCAAGCAGATGAAGAAAGCCTTAACAGAACTAGAATCTTGGAATGACATTATCATCCGCAACGCAGATAAGGGCGGCAATATTGTATTATGGCCAAGAGACATGTATTTGAAGGAAGCAAATACACAATTAAAAAACAAAATCTGTTACAGAGAATTATGGGGAAACCCATCTATAGAATTCCACAGCCAATACAATAAATTAATTGAGACAGCCAGCAAGAAAGGGTTACTAAACAATAAAGAAAAGAAATTCTTACAGGTCACCCATCCAAAAACAGCGACTTTTTATTTAATCCCAAAGGTCCACAAAAACAGCAAACAACCACCTGGCAGACCTATTGTATCTGGGAATGAAAATTTAACGGAAAAAGCCAGCCAGTACGTTGACACACGCTTAAGACCCTTTCTAACTCAATTATCATCTTATGTCAAAGATACAATGGAGGTTCTACAAATAATTAAAGACATTAACATCACAAAGGATACCTGGTTAGTTACCAGTGATGTGGAATCGCTATACACCAGCATCGAACACAATTTAGGAATAAATGCGGTGAGATATTTTCTGCAAATGGGCATGGCATGTGCTCCCACCTACGCTAATCTATTTTTAGGATGGTGGGAGCAAACGGAGGTATTCACAGATACAAACGATGAACATTGCAGGAAAATCCCACTTTGGATCAGGTACATAGATGACATTCTGTTTCTATGGGAAGGCACTGAACAAGAGTTGGAAATCTTTCTTGGAAAATGAAATCAAAATAATCTGAATATCAGACTGACACATCACAAGAGCCAAACTGACATCTCATTCTTAGATTTGTTGATTAAAAAGGAAACAGATGAATCATTAAGCACGGACCTGTTCAGAAAGGAGACAGCCACTAACAATGTTCTTTTTGCTACCAGTGCCCACGCTCCCAACACTGCCAAATCCTTACCCATAGGAGAGTTCCTAAGATTAAGGAGAAACTGCTCTCAGGATAAGACCTTTAAAACAAGAGCCATAGAGTTAGAGAATCGTCTTTTACAAAGAGGATACAGCAAAAGATCCATTCGCAAAGCTAAATCAAGAGCACTTAAAACCCCAAGATCAGATCTCTTGAAGACTAAAACCAAAAAATGTGACCCCAAGACACGACTAGTGCTAACGTATAATCAAGACACCCATTTAATCAGGAACATAATCCGAAAAATTGGCATATTCTTCAAGCTGACCCTCTACTTAAAGATCTAATAGGAGACCGGGTACAACTGAGTTATCGAAGAAACAAAAACTTGAAAGAAATGCTCAGTCCCAGCCATTATGTATATAAATCCAAAAAAACAAGACCAGCAGAACTAGGATCATTTGCCTGTGGAAACTGCTCCTCTTGCAGTAATATGATAAAAAAGAAAACCATAACAGATAGATTCGGAAAACATCATAAAATTAAGACATACATTAGTTGTAACACCACGGGTGTAATCTATGCCCTCCAATGTAAGTGTCCCAGAGTTTACATAGGAATGACAACAAGAACGTTACACACAAGATTGATGGAACACATGCGAAATATCAGAAATGCCCCATCTGATCTGTCCAAAGATAAAAAGATCACGTCTGTAGCATCTCACTTTTTCCAACATCACCAATCTAAAACCTCTGAACTCAAGTGTCATGGGATCCAAAAAATATCAGGCTTAAGAGGTGGCGACCTGGAGAAAGCCCTTCTGAAGGCCGAAACCAGGTGGATATACCTGATGGATTCAGTATACCCCAAGGGTATGAATGAACAAAATAATTATTCCATGTTCCTATAAAGACACAAAGATTTGGAACATCTGTAAAACAGTGGAAACAGTCAAAACTAATCGATGACACATTAAGGTCATCACAATGGACCTACACAATATGATCCTCAAAATCCCCATTTCAGATTTTTTCACTCCCATCCTTTCCCTTTCTCTTTAATTCACCTTCTAAATTTAGATGTGTCACAATGATTATTAAGGACACACCATATACACTAGACTCACTCCCCTCTGTTTATAAACAATAGAATCAAGGCACTCTGGTCCAGAAATGTAATATACATTTCTGGCACTAATATCCATCATGTCAGTCACCCCCAAGAACTAAGGTCACAATTTTCACATAAATGTTCTTTACACTAAAGTACAGTATACTTCCATTGGGCCTTACTTCACTCAGTAATGCATACCATAGGTGTAAGACATGTATAATTCCTTTATAGTTAATCATGCACTACACTGATCACTTTTCAATTCGAGGATTATCTCGCTATGCACCCAAAATCCACACCCTCATAAGGATTCATTCAATACCGAATGCTATCATGTCAAAATGTTTATATACTTAACTCACATAATGCACGGAGCATTTTTATGTGTGTGTGTGTTTTCATCACATGCAGGTTATTGTTTTCACAATTTTGTCACTCCCTCCTTCCCACCTCCCCACTTTCGTGTAACCAACTGTCACTTTTCACACAGACCTCTTCAATTCATATTCTGATCCAACAAGTTAAAAATAGAAATTGGTACCTACTCCAAATTACCCCCATAAGTACCAGAATAGATGATATCCTGTAACCTGATATCAAACAAACGTTGATATCAATAATATGTGTATATTAAGGTAGCAACAAACCAGTTCTAAGTAATTTCACTTATTACAATCCCCCTCCTTTTATATAATCATGTACACTCCCCTTGTCTGTAGATGTACTCACACTTTACCTAAGTCACAATCCCTTAATGTATTTGTATGCAAGGTCGTCACCTCCCCTTCCTTTCATTCAACATTTTCAACCTCTTCAATTCATATTCTGACCCAACAAGTTAAAAATAGAAATTGGTACCCACTCGAAATTACATTCATAAGTACCAGAATAGATGATATTCTGCAAACTGATATCAAATAAACATTGAGATCAATAATATGTGTATATTAAGGTAGCAACAAACCAGTTTTAAGTAATTTCATTTATTACAAATCCCCCTCCTTTTATATAATCAATGTACACTCCCCTTGTCTGTAGATGTACTCACATTTTACCTAAGTCACTATCCCTTAATGTATTTGTATGCAAGGTCGTCACCTCCCCTTCCTTTCATTCAACATTTTAACCGTAGCAGCAGTACAGCATGTAACACGCAAAACTTGATTTAAGAAATTCAATCACAAATAATTTGTAGTCTTTATTAAGTATATGTAAATTCAACAACGCCTAATAGGTCCTCAGTATTAATATGACTACAAACCTGAATCTCATTGGTAAATAGTTTCCACAAATCTTAATCTTAGGAATAATAAATAATAATAAGTAAAACAAAAAATAACAAGTGAAAAATGCACACTTTTTGATTCATTCTCCTGCCGTACAACTATTCACGCAAGTCATTTGTTGTAAATCAGGTAGAATGCCAAATGATTTAAGTCAGATTGCTCTCACAATAATATTCAGATTTCACATCCTATATTGATATACTGGTGATCGTGCGATAGAATATAGTAGAGAGCGATACGTCACCATTTGACCCAAACACACCCCCACTTCAGAGCACTATGATTGGCTAATGACGACCAATCACTTTCATTCAGTGCATTTAAAATCCCTCTGACGCCGGCGCGCGTCACCTTTGAAAAAGCCGAGATAGTATCGGCGAAACATGTCAGGGAGGGGTATTGTCTAACAAACACCCCTATTAGCAGTTTTTAAATGGCATAGGAGTTTGATAACATAATGAAAATAAGCAGTCCGTAATCTTTAACTTAGCCACGTAATAGAAGTTAATCCAATACAATAATAGTATACTGATTTCAGTACCTAAAGCTATTACGGGAGCTACGCTACACGCTAAGGGTGGCTGCTGGGGGCAGTTAACACTGGATTTACTGTAGTAATTACCGGATAGGTTTAACTAATAACTACCTATGTAGAAACAAGGCATCCTTAAGATCCGTCTTATACGCTTGCTAAAAGACGCTTAGTCTGGTCTTTAAGTACTTAGCATTCAGATAAGTTGTTTTGTAACCTTGAATTGTGCTCGAATTTTTAAAAAAAACAAAATCCACCTCTATAGATTGAGGTATCCTGGCAACAACGCTACACGCTAGGTGTGACTGCCATAGACAATGAACATTAAGAATCTATGATGTAAATACGATAAAGGTTTATACTATAACTATGAATGCCTAAATAAGATAGTAAGACTTGTTGTATAAAAACAGTACTGAAGATCAGCATGTATTTATAAATCTCAGTTACATAACGCATAATTTGCTACTTTAATACCATTTGCTAAAGAGAGTAAGCAAAGTGCATACATAGCAAGCCAATACTAGTTTGGTAAAACCAAATCAACTTTACTAAGAGGTCATAAATTGTGCATGTCGAAATAAGACAGTACAAAAACCGTTTTCAATAATCAATATATGAAAGAAGCTCCTAATTTTACCTAATGATTTACAAGCACCTTAAGCCAAAATTAAGGCGTAATTTAGAAGTGTGTTTGTAATCTTGAATTAATAACTGTATGTATTAAAATAAGTCTGGCCACAATAGGCACAGACGTGAATTAAGACACAAGAGCTGCAGCTAAATTGCGCTCAGACCAACATCTGAAATCTAGCAACTGTGAACTCAACGTTAAAACATCACATATTCTACACAATAATAAAGTGTTATTTTGAAATGTTACACAACAAGTGCACCAAATATCCAAGGTATCTGCAATAAGTTCACAACCTCATGTCTTAATACACCAACAGATTACTACACAAGGTAATCAATAGTTTATAGGAGCTTCATTACCTTTTTATAGTAAGCAAAATTATTATGTAATTCAAGGTACCACCAGTATTCCAAGTTCCAACAAGACATCATATAGACGGATCATTCTTATTTTGTTGCCATTCAGTGTATAACACACGATCAGTATATGAACCCCAGTGAATACATTTCTGTCCATTCCCAGTACAGGATAACATATGGGATATTAGATGTTAGGATTTAATTTACTCAATATTGTGTGATAGCACCTATCACTATAATCCTACAAAAGGTTAATGATATTAACTATAGACAATACCAATACTGTCTATAAAATCACTATATTTATTTAATCCCATAGGTACTATTGCTGTTGTACCAGATAAAATACCTAGAACTCTCAATATTGAGGTGTACTCGTTGTTCAAGGTACCCACAATATTTGTATAACTAGGTTACGGAACTGACTACTAATCAATATATGTGTGATTCTGTTCCTATGTGTTTTTAAAGTACACACACACACACTTTAATTCAATTTTATTAATATTTAATAAAAGTTATGTTTTAATTAAATTCACTCGAATACTAAGTTTCTGGTCCTTAAAAGTGAGTCTATTATTCACATCAATCAGGGACGGAAGTGCTCCTGAAAGTGCACTTTTTTCAGTCTTGATCCCTTCTCCTGGGCACTAGACTTCATTCTAGAGTGGTACGCAATAATAGCAACCAGGAGAAGAAGGAACAGCAATTACATGAGATATACAAGACATTTACAGATCATTGATATGGATCCAAGTATCTTGACCAATCACTAGTGGAGGCATCATTGCTTACACAGGAACAGGCACTTACTAAGTTGGAGAAAGATAAGAGTGAAAAGAAAATGATTTTTACCACCATATTTTCACCTGAAAAATTACAGTTCTCCAATATTTTGAAGGAACATTGGGACATTCTGCAGAGTGACAAAACCTTACCCTTTGCATACTGTGTGACACCACTTGTTGGGTTCAAACGTGGATGATCACTGAATGATATGTTGCTAAGACCCGACAATAGTGAAAGCTATATGCCAAGTACATGGTTAAAAACCACGAAAAAAGGTTGCTTCCGCTGCAGTGGTTGCACTACCTGTAGTGGGTTTACCCAGAGCAACACTTTCCAACATCCATGGTCTAATAGAAAGTACCACATCCAACACAGGGTTACTTGCACAACCAAGTATATTGTTTACCTATTGCACTGTCCGTGTGGCAAATTTTACATGGGCAAGAGCCAGGATGATCTCAGGACGAGGATGGCGAACCACCGGTCAGCAATTCGGCTGGCAATCAAGAATGGTGATTCGGACCAACCGGTGGCTCGCCACCTCTGTACCAGTGGTCATGCTGTGTCTGACCTTCGATATATTATCATAGACCACATACCACGTAACTCTAGGGGTGGTGACAGGGGCAGACGTCTACTACAACGGGAGTCCCAGTGGATTTTTAATTTGGAGACTATGTACCCAAAGGGGCTCAATGTCCTGTTGGACTACCAAAGCTTTCTATAAATGTTGCAGTGGATGTATGCTCACTGCCTCCTTTTCGCCAGTAGGGAAAGTAGGGATAGTTTGCACCTACATTTGCTATGTGGGCCACTTCTTTAATGAAATGGTATAATGAGGTTATGGCATTGGGTGTGCTTTTTGCACCTAGGACCTCTATGTACAATAAGATATCTGCCGAAGTAAGGAACACTAGTATGCATTGAATAAGATGGAGTAGATAGTATTTCTTATTTAAGGGCATTTCAGTTAAGATGTATTAATAGGTCTGTATGTGTCCTATAGATGATTAATCAATTTCTTTAAAGGGACAGTCTAGGCCAAAATAAACTTTCATGATTCAGATAGAGCATGTAATTTTAAACAATTTTCCAATTTACTTTTATCACCAATTTTGCTTTGTTCTCTTGGTATTCTTAGTTGAAAGCTTAATCTAGGAGGTTCATATGCTAATTTCTTAGACCTTGAAGCCCACCTCTTTCAGATTGCATTTTAACAGTTTTTCACCACTAGAGGGTGTTAGTTCACATATTTCATATAGATAACACTGTGCTCGTGCACATGAAGTAATCTGGGAGCAGGCACTGATTGGCTAGACTGCAAGTCTGTCAAAAGAACTGAAAAAAGGGGCAGTCTGCAGAGGCTTAGATACAAGGTAGTCACAGAGGTTAAAAGTATATTATTATAACTGTGTTGGTTATGCAAAACTGGGAAATGGGTAATAAAGGGATTATCTATCTTTTAAAACAATACAAATTCTGGTGTAGACTGTCCCTTTAAGTCTGTATAACGAGTACTGAAGTAACAGTTTTGACTATGTACTTAAGTCCAGTTGAGGGCATTAGTTTACCACATAAAGAGTGGATCTAGAACATTTAGGCAACCCCTTTAATATATTTTTCTTTATAGGTTAGAGTGTAGACAAACACTAGATACGTATTTTATGAATTAGCATAAGGGGTTGGTACGATCTATTTAAGTGACAGTGTGCTTAGGTAAAGGCAGAAATACTAATATGTAACACAGCACTTATTTTAGTTACTTTGTTGTAGGAGGATTGCTGCAGGTATATATGTTTTCGTTAAGATTTTTACTTTGCACTTTTATTTTGTAGTTTGTCTCCATTGGCTCTCCCTAGTTCCGGGCGCGCATGCGCATTTGCGCTACACGGAAGCTGGGAGTCTGATGGCGGTGTCTCACGGTGGGGGTAAGTAGGTATTTAAGGTGATGTTCTATTGATGCCTGTAAGTGGTCTGAGGACGGGGGAGACCCCGAAAACGTTTACTAATAAACGGCTTATTTAAACGTAGAGTGCCTTCTTTGATATGCGGATATATATATATATATATATATATATATATATATATATATAGTTTCAATTAGCCTGTGACCCAGCACTCCAACCTGGGTGGTGTATAATAGACCTGGGTGCAATCCTCAAAAAAATTAAGTATGTAGATCCATGTATAGAAGGGCACTCTCAGGGTTTGTAAATAAAACCAATTTTTTCTTTATTCGTAATATCAACAAAACATGGTCAAACATGACCATGTTTTGTTGATATTATGAATAAAGAAAAAATTGGTTTTATTTACAAACCCTGAGAGTGCCCTTCTATACATGGATATATATATATATATATATATATATATATATATATATATATATATATATATATATATATATACATACACAAAACACGGAAGGGGACTACACTCTCAGACTGGACCGGGTACACATTCCATGATCCTGTAACATGCACAGCCCTGGGGATAAGCCCAGGTACCACGTCAAGGTCTCTTCCAAAACCTGAGTCCCTAAACAGCCACACAATGCAAGCTCTCAATCCAACAAACTGGGAACAAGTGAAGGGTGCACCCAGACCTGTCTGGGGTTAACTGCCTGTGGCTCTGGGGACAGTGCAGCTTCCTGAGAGTGCTATTGTGCACCCAGGGCTGTGCATGTTGCAGGGTCACAGGATGTGTACCCGGTCCGGTCTGAGAGTGCAGTCCCCTTCCGAGTTTTGTATATGTCTAGGGTGATTACATAAGCCTAAGCACCCTAACTTGGCGTCAGCAGGCAAGTAAGCGAATTGAGCTCCATACCACACTCCAATACCAGCGCTGCTGAAAGCTGCGGTGAGCTGGTTTTACGTGCTCATGCACGATTTCCCCATAGACATCATTGGGGAGAGCCGGCAGAAAAAAAGCCTAACACCTGCAAAAAAGCAGCATAAAGCTCCGTAACGCAGCCCCCTTGATTCCTATGGGGAAACAAAATATATGTTTACACCTAACACCCCAACATGAAACATGAACCCCGAGTCTAAACACCGCTAATCTTACACTTATTAACCCCTAATCTGCCGCCCCAACATCGCCAACATCTACATTATACTTATTAACCCCTAACCTGCTGCCCCAAACATCACCAACACCTTCATTATATGTATTAACCCCTAATCTCCGGCCTCCAATGTCGCCACACCTACCTACACTTATTAACCCCTAATCTGCCGCCCCCAACGTCCCCACTATACTAAATTTATTAACTCCTAAGTCTAGCCCTAACCCCAACACCCACTAACTTAAATGTAATTAAAATAAATCTAAATAAAACCTACTATTAATAACTAAATAATTCCTATTTAAAACTAAATACTTACCTGTAAAATAAACGTTAGTTATTTAAGTGACGTCATCCAAGATGGCGTCCCTTGAATTCCAATTGGCTGATTGGAACAGCCAATAGAATGCAAGCTCAAACCTATTGGCTGATGCAATCAGCCAATAGGATTGAAGCTCAATCCTATTGGCTGATGCATCAGCCAACAGGATTTTTTCACCTTTAATTCCGATTTAACTGATTCTATCAGCCAATCGGAATTCAAGGGATGCCATCTTGGATGATGTCACTTAAAGGAACCTTCGTTCTGGAAGAGTCGTCATAAGAAGAGGATGCTCCGCGCTGGATGTCTTGAAGATGGACCTGCTCTGCGCCATCTGGATTAAGACTTCTTCCCAGTTGGATGAAGACTTCTGCCGCTTTGTTGAGGATGGATGTCGGGAATTCAAAAACTGTAAGTGGATCTTCGGGGGTTAGTGTTAGTTTTTTTTAAAAGGGTTTATTGGGTGGGTTTTATTTTTAGATTAGGACTTTTGTGTGGAAAAAGAGCCAAAAGCTCAATTAAGGGCAATGCCCATCCAAATGCACTTTTCAGGGCAATGGGGAGCTTAGGTTTTTTTACTTAGGATTTTATTTGGGGGGTTGGTTGTGTGGGTTGTGGGTTTTACTGTTGGGGGGTTGTTTGTATTATTTTTTTAACATGTAAAAGCTGATTTATTTGGGGCAATGCCCCGCAAAAGGCCATTTTAAGAGCTATTGGTAGTTTAGGTTAGGGGTTTTTTTTTTATTTTGGGGGGCTTTTTTATTTTGATAGGGCTATTAGATTAGGTTTAATTAGTTTAAATATCTGATAAATGTTTTTTATATTTTGTGTAATTTAGTGTTTGTTTTTTTGTAATTTAGTTAATTGTATTTAATTTAGGTAATTGATTTAATTGTAGTGTAAGGTTAGGTTTTACTGTAAGACAGGTTAGGTTTTATTTTACAGCTAAGTTTGTAATTATTTTAACTAGACAGTTAGTAAATAGTTAATAACTATTTAGTAACTATTCTACCTATTTAAAATAAATACAAACTTGCCTGTGAAATAAAAATAAAACCTAAGATAGCTACAATGTAACTATTCGTTATATTGTAGCTAGTTTAGGGTTTATTTTATTGATAAGCATTTAGGGTGTACCGTTCACTTTTTGGCGCTATGGAAGTCCCATTGAAAAAGGACTTTTTGAAAGCTGTGGTAATTATGTTGCGTTACGGCCAAAAAACTGTGTGGTGCAGCTAAATCTGCAAGACTCGTAATACCAGTGGTAGTGAAAAAGAGCCTTACCACTGCTTTTTTCACTCATACCACAAAACTCGTAATCTAGCCGCATGTTAATAAAGGTTACATTCAGATATCTTGTTTAATGCACAGTAGTTGCAATCTGCAGCATGGGGCAAATTATTATATATATTACCACTTGTTAGTCCATATATTAAAAAAAGTTAATGTAGGTAGTGTACAAGCATGCCGCTTAGCTTACAAATAAACTTACAAATTGTATGGATTATATATATATATATATATACATGGAACTGCAAGTGTAATTTTACTAATCCTTTATATGCTACTAATTGTCATCGCTAAGTAGCAATGGGTCACAAAAAACATTATTTAGCACTTGTATTACAAGTTGCTGGGTAATATGAGGGCAGTTGTGCTATCAAGAACATTTTAAATTGTTTTCAACCACAGCCCCCACTTCTGGTTAAATAATTTGGCTTCTATGTTTTCAATATGTTTCTGCTGCATATAGTCAAGAATCATTACTAAGGTGCTCAGATAGGTCTAGTCTACTTGAAATTAAACAAACATCACTGCTAATATGTTGCAGATGACCAATTTAGCCTATCAGTTATTAGTTATTAGCTTATACCATGTCATAAATGATGACTCAAGGTACTTTCACTGTCAGAATCGGGAAGTTTAGGAATGCCATCCTGTCATAGGATTCCCTCACACAGAGGATACTTGGCCTGATCTCAAGAGGGACTAATAGAATAGGGGGACATACAGTACCTAACATGTGGGGGGCTATATACTGCACCCATATTGCTCTGTGGTCACTGTGGAACCAGCAATGTCTACTTTGTGTGAAATATCAAAATGCACATTATGAAAGTGTTTGCAAAGTATCCTGGATCCACTCACAACTACCATATCCTCAGGCACTCATCTGTTTGGCCACAGTTGGAGGCCACAAAGTGCCATCACAGATGAATCAGTGTTCAGTACTAACACACAGCATGCATATATACATTTACAATAGAAATTAAAGAATTGGAAGACCCTTATAAATGCCCTCAGATATATGTTGTACTAAATATGTGCCAACCAAGGTTTATAATGATTTTTGAAATGTCTCTAATGTTCTCTACATCAATAGCACATTGCTATGCAATGTTCCTTGTCACATCCATTGCAGCAGAGCTGAGCAGCGATCTGTAGACCTCACGCACTGACAAAACAAGTTCTCACAAGACATGGCAAGAGAGATTTTCAACACTCTGCATGCCAAAAGTGCACTCCATCACTAAAAGCACAGAAGGCCTGGTGGCAGAATCAGTAGCAACAGTGGTGGGATCTTCACAGGGAAACTCCAAACATTGGACACTGACATTGGCAAACCTGAAGAGTGTTGACTTCCTCTTCATGGAACCAAAGCACACTCTATTTGTTTCACATGCATACTGCTGTGTTAGTAACTTGACAGAGACAGACATTTGGACAGAGGACTTGAATCCAGGATTTTAAGGACTTGGTGCTTTGTATTGTCATACATTAATTTTTACATGTTCATGTTTTATTTTTCATTTAAGGTCAACCTTTGGTTGATAGATATTCAATGACATAATCTGCAATGGATAATATTATTCAATAAGACGTATCAAGCAGATGTGAATACACTTTGGAAAACATAATTTGGAATAGCTAAAAGGTATATGTTCTTTGTAAAATTAGTATTAGGACAGGATATACATTTAGTCCTGCACAACCCAGTGGGGTAGATTTAACATTGTTTGAGTGGACATGATTTAACATAGTTTGAGCTGTAGCGAATCATGTCCGCTTGGCCTCGCTAAATTCCGCCAGCATTGCACATTTTGTTTTGTTTTTTCTTGTTTTACTTTGTTTTGTTTTGTTTATTTGTTGGTATGTCCGGGGTGGTGAACTTGGTAGTGGGTAAAGTTAAGGTTCTGAATTGATGGTGTTGACCACTGTCCTGTTAAGACTAAGCTCATAAGAGGCATAGTCACAATGCCTTTTTGTGAAAGATGTATAAAATATTTATTGACTTTGTATTTTAAACATTTTTTTCAATAAAGTATTTAAAAACAAATTATTGCACAAACATTTCTTGTGAAATGCTTGTGCAATGCCGCCCCCTGCACATTTGCCGCTTATGGGCAGCTATCAGAGGGTGCCAGTCATCCTGAATAGATCGGATCAGGATGATTTAAAAAGAACAGCGGTCTCACAACTGCTGCTTCTTAACTTACGTTTCAGGCGAGTCTGAAACGATTGTCGGAGGATGCAGCATCCACTGCTTATTAAATCTACCCCAGTGTCTCAAATGCACAAAACACAAATGGCAGGCCTCTGTAAAATTAAAATGTGGTGCTGGCCATAGTTCCCCCCCCCCCCCCCCCAGAATCATCCAAACGAATAAAGAAGCCACTCCCAAGAAAGCATGATTATTTTGATGATTGAATTGATTGAAGGATGACATAAAAAAAAAAAAATCAGTGCCCTGGAGGATTGCAGACTATCCACCAATACACGTTGAGGTAACTGAATTTGCCTACTTTGATTCTTAAGGATTCTTTTAAAATTATTATGCCCACATTTCCTTAAGAGGTACATGTTTTCAACAAATGTTTCTCGCATATCTGTAAAACTTGATTCAGTTTTTGTAGGCTCAGCTTAAACGTCCAGGAAGTCATCCTTTTTTTACAACATCCGTAAATATTAAACGATGGGTTAATATATGTATTAATTTGAAAGACTTTTAGTAGTCTTTAAAATGTCCTTTCCCAGCAGACACTTGTGCCTTATGAAAAGGTTGATCTTTGTCAATTAATTTGTAAAACATCTAAAAAAAAATTAAATCTGAAGGATTATTTTAAATTATAAACATGATGTTTTCAAATAATATTTCTCCTTATTATACATTGCAGATTGACTTACTTTGAAAGTTTTAATAATAGTAACCTCATGCATAGTTGTTTTGCAAATCAGTGGCATGTATTTAGAAATAAGTTAGGGTTGACACCATTCATGTGCAATTGAGATTTGTTCCATTATTGCCAAAGTACAGTAGTAGCTGAAATTTACCCATGTCCACTCTTTTTGTGGCCTCCACCTGGGGAATTCAACAGAGGCAAATTGTCAATCCAATTTCAATTAGGGTGGATGCCGGAGGATCAGCGGTTCTCTGTACTAATCCTCTGGCATCCACTCCAAGAGAAACTAGTGGATTGATGCTTCGCCCACCGTTGAATTTCAGCTTCTACTGTACTTTGGCAATAACGGACAAAAAAAAACTATTTTTTGGCAGTTGCGGTCCAGTAATGGAAAAGTATCCTAAATTATTTTTTATTAGAAGGATATACAGTAGGTAGTATAGATTAGCTAGTAGTTCATAGATATTAGTAAACAGTTAAGAGTTAAACGTAAGTCATTCATAGTTAATAAGAAAAAGTACATAGTTATTAGGTTAGATTTGTAAATAGTTAATAGTTAGTAGTTCATAGTTATTAGGTTAGATTTGTAAATAGTTAATAGTAAGTAGTTCATAGGAAGTTTGATATAGTTGATAATAGTTAATGTTTTGCATACCTTCATACCACAAATACAAATATAAATGTATTCACAGATATAGACATGCTGTAAATTTATATTTTCATGTGTTATTTTTTTACATTTTACATTGCATATAGTTAATTTAATATTAAGGGGGGTATGTATCAAAGCGTCAACTACATTGCATTTGTGGGAGTCAATACGCTCGCCTAACATCGCCAAATATTGCGGCCATGGATTTTAATACAATTTCCATATTTATAAATAAAGCCGTCAAAGACACGCGCACCAAGTACGAGGCGATGAGCATCGGACTGTTGTTAACTAACAGTCATCGATGACGCGGCTATTCGTGTTTTTCCCAACTTTATTTATACCATTTCACTAAACGCTGCCACTATTCTAAAATGTTTAACCCCTTTCCTGCCACCGCCATAACCTAAATAAAGTTATTAACCCCTATCCCTCCGCTCCCCAATACCGCTGCAACCTAAATAAACTTAATAACCACTATCCTGCCACTCCCCGACACCCCTGCAACCTAAATAAACTTATTAACCCCTAAACCTCTGGCCTCCCACATCACCACCACTAACTAAACCTATTAACCCCTAAACCATCAGCCCCCCACATCGCCAAAAACTAAATTAAGCTATTAACTCATAAACCTAACAACCCCTTAACTTAAAATTAAAATTACAAGATCCCTATCTTAATATAAATTAAAACTTACCTGTAGAATGAAAATAAACTAATATTAAACTATTAATTAACCTACCCTAACTATTATACTAAAATTAAATTAAACTACCAATTAAATAAACTAAATTACATATTAAAAAACCCTAACCCTACTAAAATTATTTAAATATACAATTTAACCTTATTAAAAGTACTAAATTACAAAAACAAACAAACACTAAGTTAAACAGAAAAACAAACACTAAATTACGAAAAATAACAAACCAAGTTATAAAAAAAAATAAAAAAATACACCTAATCTAATAGTAATAAAGATAATCTCAAAGGAATATCTAAGAGGAAGCGCGTGTCATAAAAGTGAAAAACAATGATATTATTAAGTGTATAAAAATATATAAATAGTGGTTCGCTAGGAACCCTCAAAAGTGTAACCAAATGGTCAAATAAATTAATAATATACTGGAAAAAAACAAAATATAATAAAAGAAAAAAGAATGTCACTGTGATTTGTCCCAAGTTATTGTAAAAAGTCTCTTGTGAAAACAATAAAAAGACAAGCTCCTCTTGTTTCCCATGGTGTGATGGTTCAAAGGATAATACATTGAAGAGATAGTGTAATATATTATTACATATGTGATATGTATCAAAATAAATGAAAACTACTCACAAGAATAGTGGCATCTTAAAACAATAAGATGCTGTCAGGCAGACTGACGTTTAAACAGCAGTCAGTTTGCTGTGTGTCTCTGTGTGTTTAACCCGGCAAATCTTGACTCAGAACGTCAAATAGCTGCCTTCCAAAGGGCTCAGAGAATGAAGGTATATACCTCGACAAGAAAAGAGAGTGTCCAACTGAATCAAAGCAGTGTGTGTGTGTCTCTCAAACACAGGGTTCATCCATAAGCTGCAAGCTAACTGTTAGAACGGTTACGGTGAAAGTTCAAATGTGTGAAGTAAGGTAAGATAGCCACAAAACCGGGTCATAGTAAAAATCTTTCTTTATTTGTCTCTATTTAAACCTAAAGTGACCCGGAAGTGGTTGAAAGTTAGGTTGATTATGCTGACATAGCATACTGATCTAACTCCTTGTTGAAAAATAGCTACATTGTATTATCATTGTACACAATATGATATATATATATATAAAAATAACAAATCTAAATTATAATAGTGGATACAATAGTTGTTTCAACAAAATATTTGTATGCAGTGTCAGATGTAATAAATGTAGCTCATCTCCGTTAGTTTGTAGATAAAAATCAATAAATCTAAACACTCTAATTTTAAAAGATAATCTAATGTTAAAAATATCAATGTTAACAATATAAAAAACAATACACAGCCAAAAACCTTGGGTGATCAATTGATATAAACTCTAATATACAAAACCTAAATAGCATTTAGGCCAATATGATATATAATTGTTAGAAATACCTGGCGAGTGACTGTGACAAAGTAAATTGTGTATTGAGCGTGAAGATATTTAAGATCAAATGACATGGAGTTGAGTAAAATGTGCCTCTATGCTGTGTGGTTTCTAAAAATATATATGGTGACTAATTAAATAAAGGAAATAATGAATAATAATTATATTTTTAAAAAACATTATGCGAAAGTGATATGATATTCACAGTTGCAAGATCTTTAAACATATATGTGCATGCTTGGTCAATAAGAAGTGTATAATATAAGTGTGATATTAATATGTGATATAGGTTATATATATAGGGGATGTTTTTAAAAAAAAATTAAAATATATTTAAAAGATTTTTAAGTAAAAGCAGCAATCAACATTGGCATTGAGACCTAAAGGGTACAGGGTTTTCAATCTCTGTATCCAGTAGGTCTCTTGTTGTCTGAGTTTAACCAACCGATCATAGTCGGTGGAAGGGGAAACATAATCAGTGGGAGTGAATCTGAAGATGTCTGATTTACCACCATGTATCATATAATTGAAAATGTTCACCCCAATGGGTGCATACTTTTCTAATAGTACGACCTACATACTGTACCCCACAAATGCAGTCTAATAGATAGACCACATAACTAGATTCACAGCTGAAACAATTCAAAATTTTGAACACTTCACCAGTAATGTTTGATTTAAATGATTTTTTGTGAGTAAATATTTATAAGCGTTTACAACCCCTTTTTCCACATTTATATGAGCCAGTGAATCCCAAAAAAATGTGTCTAGTTTTAGAATTTATTACTTTAGTAGAGGTGCTAATTTGTTCTTAAGAGTAGGAGCTCTACTATACACTATTTTGAATCTGTCTCCTACTATATTTTTTAAAAAGCGATCTTTTTGAATAATCTTCCAATGTTTGTTTAATATATTACGAATTTGATTGAAATTACTATTATATTGTGTAATGAACAGAGGTTCACTGAGGGTGTTACTATTAAACTCTCTTGATTCTTTTTTGTCATCATCCTTAGCTATTTGAAGATCTGAGTCCTGATTTGTCGGGTTAAACACACGGAGACCCACAGCGAACTGACTGCTGTTTAAACGTCAGTCTGCCTGACAGCATCTTATTGGTTTAAGATGCCACTATTCTTGTGAGTAGTTTTCATTAATATTGATGCATATCACATATGTAATTACATATTACATTATGAGGCACCCCTTATCTTTCTCTTCAACCTAATCTAATAGCCCAATCAAAATAAAAATCCCCCCCAAATAAAAAAACCCTAGCCTACAATAAACTACCAATGGCCCTTAAAATGGCCTTTTGTGGGACATTGCCCCAAAGTTATCAGCTCTTTTATCTGTAAAAAAAAATACAACCACCCCCAACAGTAAAACCCACAACCCAGCCAACCCCCTCGAATAAAAACCCTAACTCTAGAAAAAACAGCCAATAGAATTTCAGTAGCTCTCATCCTATTGGCTGATTTGAACAGACAATAGGATTTCAGAAGCTCGCATCCTATTGTCTGATTTGAATTAGATTAGGTGTAATTTTTTTGATAATTTGGTTTGTTATTTTTCGTAATTTAGGGTTTGTTTTTTTGTGTAACTTAGTGTTTTGTTGTAATTTAGTACGGTTTAGTAAGGTTTAATTGTGTATTTAAATAATTTTCATCTAGATTGCAAGTTTTGCGTTATGAGTAAAAAAGCAGTGTTATGGCTGAGTCTTGTAGTTATAGCTGTCCCGCACACTTTTTTGGCCGTACCGCAAATTTACTTACGCAATTTTCGTAAAGTCATTTTTCAATGGGACTTCCATAGCGCCGTTATTACAAGCTTTTTTTTGGAGGTCAAAAAGTGAGCGGTACAGCCTATCCCGCAAGATTTGTAACGCATTCTAAAGTCAGTAGTTATGAGTTTTACACTACAAAGCTGTAGCATAAAACTCGTAACTAAAGTGCTAAAAAGTACACTAACACCCATAAACTACCTATTAACCCCTAAACCAAGGCCCTCTCACATCGCAAACACTAAAATAAAATTATTAACCCCTAATCTGCAGCTCCGGACATCGCCACCACTAGAATAAACATATTAACCCCTAAACTGCCGCACTCCCGCATCATAAACACTAGTTAAATATTATTAACCCCTAATCTGCTATCCCTAACTTCGCTGCCACCTACCTACATTTATTAACCCCTAATCTGCCGCCCCCACTATATTAAATTTATTAACCCCTAAACCTAAGTCTAACCCTAACACCCCCTAACTTTAATATAATTAAAATAAATTTAAATAAAACCTACTATTAATAACTAAATAGTTCATATTTAAAACTAAAAATACCTGTAAAATAAACCCTAAGCTAGCTACAATATAACTAATGGTTACATTGTATCTAGCTTAGGGTTTATTTTTATTTTACAGGCAAGTTTGTATTTAGTTTAACTAGGTAGAATAGTTACTAAATAGTTATTAACTATTTACTAACTACCTAGCTAGAATAAATACAAATTTACCTGTAAAATAAAACCTAACCTGATTTACACTAACACCTAACATTACACAACAATTAGATAAATTACATAAATTAAATGTCAATCCTATTGGCTGAGCCAATCAGCCAATAGGATTTTTTCAACCTTAATTCCGATTGGCTGATAGAATTCTAACAGCCAATCGGAATCTAATGGACGCCATCTTGGGTGATGTCACTTAAAGGAACCTTCAATTCATCGGGATTCGTCTTAAGAAGAGGATGCTCCACACTGGATATCTTGAAGATGGACCCGCTCCGCGCCAGATGGATGAAGATAGAAGATACCGTCTGGATGAAGACTTCTGCCGTCTCGAGGACCACTTCCCCCGGCTTGGATGAAGACTTCTCCCGGCTTCCTTGAGGACTTCTTTCCGCTTCGTTGAGGACTTCTCCCGGCTTCATTGACAATGGATGTCTTCAAAACTGTAAGTGGATCTTTGGGGGTTAGTGTTAAGTTTTTTTAAGGGTTTATTGGGTGGGTTTTAGTTTTAGATTAAGGACTTTTAAGGGCAATGTCCATACAAATGCCCTTTTCAGGGCAATGGGGAGCTTAGCTTTCTTACGGCTAGATTTAGAGTTCGGCGGTAGCCGTGAAAACCAGCATTAGAGGCTCCTAACGCTGGTTTTAGGCTACCACCGGTATTTGGAGTCACTCAAAATAGGGTCTAACGCTCACTTTTCAGCCGCGACTTTTCCATACCGCAGATCCCCTTACGTCAATTGCGTATCCTATCTTTTCAATGGGATCTTTCTAACGCCGGTATTTAGAGTCGTTTCTGAAGTGAGCGTTAGAGCTCTAACGACAAAACTCCAGCCGTCGGAAAATAGCAGGAGTTAAGAGCTTTCTGGGCTAACGCCGGTTCATAAAGCTCTTAACTACTGTACCCTAAAGTACACTAACACCCATAAACTACCTATGTACCTCTAAACCGAGGTCCCCCCACATCGCCGCCACTCGATTAAAATTTTTTAACCCCTAATCTGCTGACCGCCACCTACGTTATACTTATGTACCCCTAATCTGCTGCCCCTAACCCCGCCGACCCCTGTATTATATTTATTAACCCCTAACCTGTCCCCCACAACGTCGCCAACACCTGCCTACACTTATTAACCCCTAATCTGCCGAGCGGACCTGAGCGCTACTATAATAAAGTTATTAACCCCTAATCCGCCTCACTAACCCTATCATAAATAGTATTAACCCCTAATCTGCCCTCCCTAACATCGCCGACACCTAACTTCAATTATTAACCCCTAATCTGACGACCGGAGCTCACCGCTACTATAATAAATGGATTAACCCCTAA
Source organism: Bombina bombina (assembly GCF_027579735.1). Classification (NCBI taxonomy): domain Eukaryota; kingdom Metazoa; phylum Chordata; class Amphibia; order Anura; family Bombinatoridae; genus Bombina; species Bombina bombina. The sequence continues at coordinate 915,633,786 of NC_069501.1, forward strand.
AGCTAAGTCTAACCCTAACACTAACACCCCCCTAAGTTAAATATAATTTTAATCTAACTAAATTCATTAACTCTTATTAAATAAATTATTCCTATTTAAAGCTAAATACTTACCTGTAAAATAAACCCTAATATAGCTACAATATAAATTATAATTATATTGTAGCTATTTTAGGATTAATATTTATTTTACAGGCAACTTGGTAATTATTTTAACCAGGTACAATAGCTATTAAATAGTTAAGAACTATTTAATAGTTACCTAGTTAAAATAATAACAAAATTACCTGTAAAATAAATCCTAACCTAAGTTATAATTAAACCTAACACTACCCTATCAATAAATTAATTAAATAAAATACCTACAATTACCTACAATTAACCTAACACTACACTATCAATAAATAAATTAAATACAATTGCTACAAATAACTACAATTACATAAACTAACTAAAGTACAAAAAATAAAAAAGAACTAAGTTACAAAAAATAAAAAAATATTTACAAACATAAGAAAAATATTACAACAATTTTAAACTAATTACACCTACTCTAAGCCCCCTAATAAAATAACAAAGACCCCCAAAATAAAAAAATGCCCTACCCTATTCTAAATTAATAGAGTTAAAAGCTCTTTTACCTTACCAGCCCTGAACAGGGCCCTTTGCGGGGCATGCCCAAAGAAGTTCAGCTCTTTTGCCTGTAAAAAAAAACATACAATACCCCCCCCAACATTACAACCCACCACCCACATACCCCTAATCTAACCCAAACCCCCCTTAAATAAACCTAACACTAAGCCCCTGAAGATCTTCCTACCTTGTCTTCACCATCCAGGTATCACCGATCCGTCCTGGCATCCGGTGCTGAAGAGGTCCAGAAGAGGCTCCAAAGTCTTCCTCCTATCCGGCAAGAAGAGGACATCCGGACCAGCAAACATCTTCTCCAAGCGGCATCTTCGATCTTCTTCCATCCGGTGCGGAGCGGGTCCATCTTGAATCAGCCGACGCGGATCCATCCTCTTCTTTCTGTGTCTCCCGACGAATGACGGTTCCTTTAAGGGACGTCATCCAAGATGGCGTCCCTCGAATTCCGATTGGCTGATAGGATTCTATCAGCCAATCAGAATTAAGGTAGGAATATTCTGATTGGCTGATGGAATCAGCCAATCAGAATCAAGTTCAATCCGATTGGCTGATCCAATCAGCCAATCAGATTGAGCTCGCATTCTATTGGCTGATCGGAACAGCCAATAGAATGCGAGCTCAATCTGATTGGCTGATTGGATCAGCCAATCGGATTGAACTTGATTCTGATTGGCTGATTCCATCAGCCAATCAGAATATTCCTACCTTAATTCTGATTGGCTGATAGAATCCTATCAGCCAATCGGAATTCGAGGGACGCCATCTTGGATGACGTCCCTTAAAGGAACCGTCATTCGTCGGGAGACACAGAAAGAAGAGGATGGATCCACGTCGGCTGATTCAAGATGGACCCGCTCCGCACCGGATGGAAGAAGATTGAAGATGCTGCTTGGAGAAGATGTTTGCCGGTCCGGATGTCCTCTTCTTGCCGGATAGGAGGAAGACTTTGGAGCCTCTTCTGGACCTCTTCAGCACCGGATGCCAGGACGGATCGGTGATACCTGGATGGTGAAGACAAGGTAGGAAGATCTTCAGGGGCTTAGTGTTAGGTTTATTTAAGGGGGGTTTGGGTTAGATTAGGGGTATGTGGGTGGTGGGTTGTAATGTTGGGGGGGGTATTGTATGGTTTTTTTTACAGGCAAAAGAGCTGATTTTCTTGGGGCATGCCCCGCAAAGGGCCCTGTTCAGGGCTGGTAAGGTAAAAGAGCTTTTACATTTATTAATTTAGAATAGGGTAGGGAATTTTTTATTTTGGGGGTCTTTGTTATTTTATTAGGGGGCTTAGAGTAGGTGTAATTAGTTTAAAATTGTTGTAATATTTTTCTTATGTTTGTAAATATTTTTTTATTTTTTGTAACTTAGTTCTTTTTTATTTTTTGTACTTTAGTTAGTTTATGTAATTGTAGTTTTTTGTAGCAATTGTATTTAATTTATTTATTGATATTGTAGTGTTAGGTTAATTGTAGGCAATTGTAGGTATTTTATTTAATTAATTTATTGATAGGGTAGTGTTAGGTTTAATTATAACTTAGGTTAGGACTTATTTTACAGGTAATTTTGTTATTATTTTAACTAGGTAACTATTAAATAGTTCTTAACTATTTAATAGCTATTGTACCTGGTTAAAATAAATGCAAAGTTGCCTGTAAAATAAATATTAATCCTAAAATAGCTATAATATAATTATAATTTATATTGTAGCTATATTAGGGTTTATTTTACAGGTAAGTATTTAGCTTTAAATAGGAATAATTTATTTAAATAGAGTTAATTAATTTCGTTAGATGTAAATTATATTTAATTTAGGGGGGTGTTAGTGTTAGGGTTAGACTTAGCTTTAGGGGTTAATCCATTTATTATAGTAGCGATGAGCTCCGGTCATCAGATTAGGGGTTAATAATTGAAGTTAGGTGTCGGCGATGTTAGGGAGGGCAGATTAGGGGTTAATACTATTTATTATAGGGTTAGTGAGGCGGATTAGGGGTTAACAACTTTATTATAGTAGCGCTCAGGTCCACTCGGCAGATTAGGGGTTAATAAGTGTAGGCAGGTGTCGGCGACGTTGAGGGGGGCAGATTAGGGGTTAATAAATATAATATAGGGGTCGGCGGTGTTAGGGGCAGCAGATTAGGGGTACATAGGGATAACGTAGGTTGCGGCGGTGTACGGAGCGGAAGATTAGGGGTTAAAAATAATATGCAGGGGTCAGCGATAGCGGGGGCGGCAGATTAGGGGTTAATAAGTGTAAGGTTAGGGGTGTTTAGACTCGGGGTACATGTTAGAGTGTTAGGTGCAGACATAGGAAGAGTTTCCCCATAGGAAACAATGGGGCTGCGTTAGGAGCTGAACGCTGCTTTTTTGCACGTGTTAGGTTTTTTTACAGCTCAAACAGCCCCATTGTTTCCTATGGGAGAATCGTGCACGAGCACGTTTTTGAGGCTGGCCGCGTCCGTAAGCAACTCTGGTATCGAGAGTTGCATTTGCGGTAAAAATGCTCTACGCTCCTTTTTTGGAGCCTAACGCAGCATTTATTTGAACTCTCGATACCAGAGTTAATTTTATGCTGCGGCCAGAAAAAAGCCCGCGGAGCGTTAACAGCCCATCTACCGCCAAACTCCAAATCTAGGCCTTAGTTAGGGTTTTATTTGGGGGGTTGGTTGTGTGGGTGGTGGGTTTTACTGCTGGGGGAGTTGTTTGTATTTTTTTTTACAAGTAAAAGAGCTGATTTATTTGGGGCAATGCCCCGCAAAGACCTTTTTAAGGGCTATTGGTAGTTTAGTTTAGGCTATGGTTTTTTTTATTTTGGCGGGGCTTTTTTATTTTGATAGGGCTATTAGATTAGGTGTAATTTGTTTAAATATCTTGTAATTTGTTTTTTATTTTGTGTAATTTAGTGGAGTTTTTTTGTAATTTAGCTAATTGTATTTAATTTATTTAATTGTTGTGTAATGTTAGGTGTTAGTGTAACTCAGGTTAGGTTTTATTTTACTGGTAAATTTGTATTTATTTTAGCTAGGTAGTTAGTAAATAGTTAATAACTATTTAGTAACTATTCTACCTAGTTAAAATAAATACAAACTTGCCTGTAAAATAAAAATAAACCCTAAGCTAGCTACAATGTAACTATTAGCTATATTGTAGCTAGCTTAGGGTTTATTTTACAGGTAAGTATTTAGTTTTAAATAGGAACTATTTAGTTATTAATAGTAGGTTTTCTTTAGATTTATTTTAATTATATTTAAGTTGGTGGGTGTTAGGGTTAGGGTTAGACTTAGGTTTAGAGGTTAATAACTTTTAGTATAGTATAGTGGCAGCGACGTTGGGGGCGGCAGATTAGGGGTTAATAAATGTAGGTAGGTGGCGGCGATGTCGGGGGCGGCAGATTAGGGGTCAATAAGTGTAAGATTAGGGTTGTTTAGACTCGGGGTTCATGTTAGGGTGTTAGGTGTAAACATAAATTTAGTTTCCCCATAGGAATCAATGGGGCTGCGTTACGGAGCTTTACGCTGCTTTATTGCAGGTGTTAGGCTTTTTTTTCAGCCGGCTCTCCTCATTGATGTCTATAAGGAAATTGTGCACGAGCATATACAACCAGCTCACCGCTGACTTAAGCAGCACTGGTATATGGAGCACAAGTTTGCTCTATGCTCACTTCTTGTCTTTTAACACCGGGTTTATAAAAACCTGTAATACCAGCACTGTAGAAAAGTGAGTGGTGACAATAACGTGCAAATTAGCACTGCACCCCTCATAACGCAAAACTCGTATTCTAGCCGTGAAGTAGGGTTAGGTTTTTCTAATATGTAATTTATTTTATTTAATTGGTAGTTTAATTTAATTTTAGTATAATAGTTAGGGTAGGTTAATTAATAGTTTCAAATTAGTTTATTTCAATTCTACAGGTAAGTTTTAATTTATATTAAGATAAGGATCTTGTAATTTTAATTTTTATGTTAAGGGGTTGTTAGGTTTAGGGGTTAATAGCTTAATTTAGTTTTTGGTGATGTGGGGGGCTGATGGTTTAGGAATTAATAGGTTTAGTTAGTGGTGGTGATGTGGGAGGCCAGAGGTTTAGGGGTTAATACGTTTATTTAGTGGCGGCAGTGTCGGGGAGCAGTGGAATAGGGGTTAATACATTTTATTTAGGTTGCAACGATGTCGGGCGGCAGATTAGGGGTGTTTAGACTTGGGGTTTATGTTAGGGTGTTAGGTGTAAACGTAACTTGTTTTCTACCATAGAATTCAATGGGGTATATTTCATTGTCTTGCAACATCGAACATAAGCCTTCAGTGCTTTCAGACTCCAATTGATTTCTATGGCATCCGCGGCCTCAAGTGTGGCGGATTGAAAACCAGGTAAGATGCGTCCAAATAGCTGTGAGCCTACCTGTTAACTATTTGATAAATTGGAAAAAGTGTCAAATAGAGCCGAATGTGTATTCAGAACATCTGTAATGACATAAGCATCGATCTGCATCAGATTGAGGCCACCGGATCGTATATTACATCACAAATTTCAACATTTGCCGGTCTTGAGACTTTGATAACTAGGTTGGATCAATCTCGCAACAAATACGACGCAGAATTCCGGCGTATTTGCGGTTGACACTTTTGATAGATAGGCCCCTCAGTTACTGAGGAAGTCGATATCAGTTTAGTGAAATCTGGAATTTCTGGCACAAATGAGTCTTGAAAAATATTGCCATAATCCAGAGTGTCTAAAATACAAGTTAATCATTTTTGTAGCCAAATGATCTGTACATAATTTGGCAATGGACATTTAAAAAAAAAAAAAAAAAAGGTTCTTACCTGTCAAACACTCATCTTCACTGTGTAAATTTTTTCAAATATTTGTGAAATGGGAGGGGGACACAGAACCCACATCAAAGCTATGTGATGGGTCCTCAGAACAAATATTAAATCAGTTGAGAAATGTCTGAAACTGGATTTGCCAACCTCAAAAGGTTAAGGAAATCTTTTTGCTACTGTTTATATTTTGGTCCTCGAATTTTTACAATTATGTTCTTAGCTTTTAGTTTTTTAAATTTGCCTAATTGTTTTTTCTTCCTTAAAACTTTCCTTTTGATTTATTTATTTTTCATTGCGCAACAGATTTCTCATTCTTTACAGTCAAGTTAACAATATCTCATGACATCCCTTTCATGTGGGTTCTTCTACCTCCTTCGTGATCCCATTTTTTGGATCTTCATTTTCTTCAAGGGTAAAGCGTGATGCACCATTTCAATATTTTTCAAGAATAATGTGATTTAAGGAAGTGGTCCAATTTATATATTTTTTTGTTGTGCAGTTAGTAAAATGTGTTATCAATTCTCATTGACTTTTAATATTATTGATGATTTTTTTTTGTAGGGGAAATAAACTTTGCACTGAATTATGGTTGATGTGTGTTTTTTAGAAACTGTGATTGGTTGAAAAATGTGTTGCAGTTAGAATTGCAATTGAATTGCATTAAATTATGCATACTGTATGTCAGATATCTATACACTGACCATATGCTTTATTAGTGAAGACAGCAAAATACTCCATACAAATGTCACTTAGGGATTACAAAACCACAAAATAAGAACTACAGACATTTACTAATCAGGGGAAAATATGCTTAAAGGGACACTGAACCCAATTTTTTTCTTTTGTGATTCAGATATAGCATGCAATTTTAAGCAACTTTCTAATTTACTCCTATTATCAATTTTTCTTTGTTCTCTTGATATCTTTATTTGAAATAAAAGCCATCTAAGCTTTTTTGGGTTAAGAACTCTGGACAGCACTTTTTGATTGGTGGATGGATTTTTTCCACCAATCAGCAAGGACAACCCAGGTTGTTCACCAAAATGGGCCGGCATCTAAACTTAGATTCTTGCATTTTAAATAAAGATACCAAGAGAATAAAGAAAATGTGATAATTGAAGTAAATTAGAAAGTTGCTTAAAAATTCATGCTCTTTCTGAATCACAAAAGAAAAATTTTGGGTTCAGTGTCCCTTTAATGAAATCATGATCACTAGCCTTATTGGAACAGTCTTGAGATATCTGTCAGGTTAGGAAATGTCCAGAAGAAGACCCAAATGTCTTCCACAGAATCAGGAGAGCAGGGATTGTCCACTTATACTCAGACAGAAGAAGGGTAAAACAGGAAACAGTTAATGCAGGAGTAGGTGATTTGTTTTCAGGCAGTTTGAGGGTTAACACTGTGTAGACAGTCTTTGCAGAATATGCAACAGGTAATCAGGCAGTTTGAGGGTTAACACTGAGAAGACAGTCTTTGCAGAGTATGCAACAGGTAATCAGGCAGTTTGAGGGTTAACACTGAGTAGACAGTCTTTGCTGAGTATGCAACAGGTAATCAGGCAGTTTGAGGGTTAACACTGTGTAGTCAGAACTTGCAGAGTTAACAACATGTAATCAGGTAGTTTGAAGGTTAACACTGTGTTGTCAGAACTTGCAGAGATAGCAACAAGTAATCTGGTAGTTTGAAGGTTAACACAGATTAATCAGTACTTGTTGAGATTGGCAACATGATATCAAGCAGTTTGAAGGTTTACACTGAATAATTGTATTTGCAGAGTTTGGAAACAGGTAAACATGCAGATTGAAGGTTTCACAGAAATAACAGTATTTGAATAGTTTGGCAGTACACAGAGTAGTCAGAATTTGCAGGGATTGCAGCAGGTAAACAGGGAGTTTGAAAGTTTCACAAAACAAACAGTACTTGCATTGTTTGGAGACAGGTAATCAGGAGGTCGAAGGTTAATCCAGCATAGTAAATCCTTGAAGAGATTGGCAACAGAAAAGCAGCAGTTAGAGAGATTCCACAGCGAATTCCTAACAGAAGCCACAAAGTTAAACAAACAAACGGGCACTGGAGAAACAGGAAGCCCGGATAAAAAGCCTGGTTGTGACATCATCAGGAAGGGGTGGCTCAGACACCTGTCAATCAAGCACACAGAGAGGACTGCAGAGCTTCCCAGCAGCAAAGCGTGACAATATCCTTACATCAAATGATTCAAGCAGAGGCCTAGTTAATGTTAACTGTAAGGCCTAAGGTAGCAAGTATGGCATATTGCAAAACTGAATGGAGAAAGCCTTTTTGCCTTGGTTTTGGCGGTGGTGGAACTCACAACACTCCCTTTGGACTTCTATGTGAACACTGATATGTAGCCTTATTTTCTTGTGTATTATTTAAAATATACCAATGATCCAAATATTTAACCCTTTGAGTGCTAACGATGGCCGTCGCTATCACTCTCCCATCTTGAGGGATATCTGGGGGCTCACACTCGCTCCTATCCCGGCGATCGGGCCTGCATAGTGACAGGCATCGCCGGGGCTTCACGTTATGCATGGTGATGTCACGCCCAATGAAGTGATTACGTCACTGTGCAACTTTATTTAAAATTCACAATGTTAAGTATAGGAGCAGGGGGCATTTTGCTTAGAAGCCTGTATCTCAGGCATCTAAGCAGCTACAGAGTACAGTCCCCCCAAGACCCACTGTTGGAAAGGTAATCACATAACCTTTCCAACATTATAAGTATTGGGGATCTAAAAAGAAAATAAAAAGTTAAAAAATAAATAAAAAAAATAAAAAAAAACATTAAAACAGCTTAGCACCCAGGTGGGAACGTGCTTAGCACTCAAAGTGTTAAATACATGCTCTGAATGGTAATACATCTGTTTTTTTTTATAATAATGGGACATTTTTTAAAGACAACAACTTAAGGTACAGCTTAGTATACATTTGTTATGTGTTTGCAGTTTGTTTTTTAGCAATTGCAGTGTATATCTATTTATTAATAAAATAAAAATATTTGGCTATATCTTCCAAATTGAATACAATATATGTTTTAATTCATAACACTATTATAATGTTTAAATATTTAAAACAATCTTATTAAATGTAATAGTACAAAAATGTAATTTATAATAGGATGTGTGCAATTATTATAGTGCACTGTCCCTTTGAACAACCCCCTCATGTAGTGGCCTATGTATTTACACAGAGGTGACTTATTTGTGCTATATAGCAAATGTAAAAGTGAAAACCTAATTTTTTTTTTTTTTTTTTTTATATTTTTTATTGAGGTTTCAAAAAGCAAATCACAATAAAAGAAGAGAATACAGTATGCACAGGTAGTCATTACAAAGCATGCTAAATACATTACAATGTTGGGTGTATACAAACAATCTAGGAAGGAGAACAAGCATTAGTGACCAACACTAGATTACAGATGTGATTTGCCAATTTAAACGTGAACCTTCTAATGAACTCCAAAGGCCTCTCCAGGACCTCAAGCATAAGCAAAATAAAACAACTACCGAAGGTTAATATAAAATAAGAGAGACCACTTTTGGGCCTCAAACCTACCTCTTTTTTCATTTTTTATATTGGTTGTAGGTAGAGTTATAAGTATTATAGATAGATATTATAATGTAATATGTGGGTATGTTACATTCAGGAGAATATAGTGTAGTAAGAAACAATAAGTTTGGGTTCAAAAACTTTAACTCAATTTGTAGGTAGTATTAGGATTGATAGAAGCAAAAACTTTAACTCTATTTGTAGGTAGTATTAGGATTGATAGAAGCAAAAACTTTAACTCTATTTGTAGGTAGTATTAGGAGTAATAGAAGTGCGGCATAGGGTAGATAAGCCGCATAGTTAGCACTCCTGAACTAGGAGGTACATTATGGGGTGCGGGGGGAGGAGGTCATGTGTAAACATGACAGGCAGCATGAACAACAAGTGTGCAGGACCAGCCTACACTAGACACATATCCCAGACTATAAGGTAAAGCTAACTTTATGTGTCAAAATAAGGCAAAGGAGACTACTTGTAGCAGGGGAATATAACTAAAGCCTGACGGAACAAGTCGGGCTTAATTATGTGAATCAAGGACCTCAGCAGGTGCCAGCCAAGTCCAACATGCAAGAAGCTAGAAATACAGAGGCGTGTCAAATGCCAACTTATTAAGCATAAATATGGTCAATATGTAGGTTCCACTTAATTGCCTTGACTGCTCAGCAATTTGCAAATATAGTAGTTAAAACATATCTAAAACAGAGGGAAGCTTGTAATTATAAAACAGCAGGCAAATGTGGGTAGAGATGAGTGTGGAGCCTAAATAGTAAAGTTGTCAATGTTGTGTTGTGATAGGGTAGTAAATGGCTGCAAGCATAATACTTTAAAGTGGTATGACAGTGATAACAGAGAACATTCATTCAGCATATGTAAAAACAATAACTCTATGAATAAAACATCATTCAGTGAGCTAATCCACTGGTAACAACGTTTCAATCGATAACCGGTAATACTTATCAAACTGGACAACTAATCAGTTGGATGCAGTAGTGCTTAGATTATTAAAGCAAGCAGGGTATTAGTGTGACCATATCTAAACATGGTTTAACGTAGTAAACTCTACTGGCCAGGTATGGGCCCTATACCCGGCCTGAGTATGCCTTAACATTAGGTAAATACCCAATAGCTAGGGGGGAAAACATGCATCACCTGCTATGGAGTTTAAATGCAACACACAGCCCTTATCGTTGTGATACTAGTGGACACTGTTTGTGGACCGCAAGGGCAGGATATTTAGCATAATCTTATTTACCGCCCATCAGCTGGAGATAGGAAGAAGTGTACAATCTGCTCCTGGGTTCTGAGACATTGCCGTTGTTCTCATATTAAGGGGCACATAAAACTGGTGTGAGGCAACAACAAGACATTATAGTATTCATATAAATATATGAGGCTAAACCACACAAGAATCCTGAGCAACAGACTTCTAAACATAAGTACATTAAGGCATTGCCCTGAATTGTATACTCTAAGGATAGAATATATGTAAGCATTAGCAGTCAGAGACAGGAGGGATTTAAGAATGTGTATCATTACTCTATCAAAAGGCAATAAATATACAGATAATCCCCAGTGTATATGTATAATGTAATTAATTATTATCCCTGTATTAAGGGAACATGACTGCATAGTGTCTATTGAGAATCAGGACACAAGGACAGTGAGTAGGTAAGAAGGTGCCCCGTAGTATAATGACATCTGGAGGGGCGAAGTTAACCTACACCTCTCCTCAGCAAGCAATGAGTTCCAGCAGCATAGTTCAAGGACAAAAGAGCAAAGAATAATTCCTTCTCCATATACATCGTATCAGAAGCAGATGGAGGATCAGATGGTTGCGATATGGTGGGTGTCTCCTGGAGTATAGTTAAGCCCCATGTCGTCTCGGCTAGGGCTCTTTGAGGATGTTTAGTGGCCGAAAGTTCAGTGGTGCACACCGCGTGCATCTGTACCTCTCCTCTCAGCCCTTGTTCAGCGGGTTGTATAGCTGGCATAATACTGGAAATAATAAATTGTGGCTGCGTGAGTAACTGCATGTCAGTGGTACAAGGGGCCTGTGTGAGCTTAGCTGTGTAAGGTGGTATCTGAGGATCGCTAACTATCTCACCCAGGTCCACAGCGCTGTTAGGTTCCACAGCCAGGTCAGCTACAGTTGAGGTCAGTCTGTTATCAGTAATCCCACTCCCGATGGGAGGATGTATTAGGGTTCCGGGTAAAAAGGCTAATGTTCTTACTGTAGAGCGGGAGGTCTCGGGGACTGTTGGTAGCGATACCAACCTCCTCCTATTCCGGTGTAAGCCAGAACCAGCCTGTGGATCATTGTGAGCAATCCGATCCCAAGTTTCACTGTGTAGATCTCTGCCCCATGGGCCGGCCGCATCCCCTGAGGCCCGAGTAAGCGGAGAGGTTGTGGGATCTGAAAGTTTGAATGGTTCCGGTGGCTGAACAATTCCACTGTATCTGAGTGACAGAGGAGCTGCCTCCATTTTGGGTTTCTGCCTCCTTTCAAATGGACCCTCCATAGCTGTGTCGCTGGGTTCGTTCGGCACAGGGTCCGTGCGCCTAGGCTCCAGCTGTGCTAGAGAAGTGAGCAGTGATAGTATGTCATCAGACATTCTCTGGAAGTGTTCCTGCAGTAGGCAATGAATGCGGTGCTCCCAGGCTTGTAAGGCCTCCATTTTAGCCGTATTTATAGAGAATATGATGTGCGGCAGCTCCACGTGGCGTGTCTGGAGGAGTAAAATCAATAAAATATCCTCCTTACGGAATTCTTCTCTTCTCCCCAAAGCTTATGGTAGATAATATTGATGTCATATGTGTGAATGGAAGAAGTTCGGGCGCATTATGTATATATTAGTCCCTACATTACTAGCTTAAAGCCCGGAGCTTCAAAAAAACACGTCTAGTTGCATTGGTAGCTGGCTCCGCCCCCTGAAAACCTAATTTAAGATTAGCATGTTGATTGCATAAATGTCTTTGTGTGCCCATAATGTGAATATGCTTGGAACATTGTTCACAAGATTGAAAGAAATCACTATATATTTATATATTTTCATGTGTGTATGAAGCTATTTCCGTATTTTATAGATGTTAATTTGTAATATTCACATCCACAATATAATCAAATTATTCTTAAGTATTGCCCACCTAAGTTCTGTCTAAGCAGTTGTTTGTTTGCAAACTATAAAACCTATTATATTATATTTAAAACGTAATCAAAATGTGCGCACACATTTATGTAGTAGTCTCCAACATGACATATTCTCAGTGTACTAGTTTCAGCAGTGTTCTAAGATACCCATTTTCAGGGTGTGCATATGGTAACATGTATTGCAGCCCAGGACAGCACACGTATATTGAGGCTGGAGATGACTATTCCTGTTCCCCTCTGCACAACCTGCAGCATGTTTAAGTCATAACTGTCCATAAAAACATGGCTGAGGTGTCAACGCCAGGCTCGATCCAGTGTTCATTGTAAACTGTGTTTAAGATGTAAATTGAATTAAAGTGACCATTATCCTTTCCTGTGCTATACTTACATTTTGTATATGCATATGCACATGGTAGATGTCTTAAAATGCAGTTGTTCTAAGTGTTTATTCAACACATTAATGGTTGTCACCATTTAAATTAATTAGTCTGTTTTAATTCAAAAAGTGTGTTCATATCCCCTCTATTAATTATGTCATTAGTAGTAGTGTAGCGCAAATTCGATAAAGTAGAAAATCCCCTCATGATAATATACGCTAACCCATAAATGGCATGAGCAAGCGATGTTTCTCCTTTCAACTTGTAATCCCACGAAAAAACACCACACGCAAGGTTCGCAATAGCTAAATCTCGGCAAAACTATTTAAAGCTTTGGATAAATACTATTTGACATTTCAACTGTATTCTAGCCCACTGTGTTTTTGTTTATTTTTTGACAGAAGAATTATCTGCATATTCCTGTAACATTGAAAATAACATGAAAATGTCAGTTTGTACTGGGAATAAGCAAATCAATCAAAAAGGAAGAAAACAACAGAGAGTGAAGAGTGTATTCTTATACCTTTTAGATACGTTGATGTGAATTTTCTGTTCCTTTAGCTCATATTTAATAAAGCCCTCAGAGATAGCAAGCTATCAGCTTTCAGACACTCAAGAGGCAGTCAGCATTCTTTAGTTAAAGGGACATAATACTCATATGCTAAATCACTTGAAACTGATGCACTATAACTGTAAAAAGCTGACAGGAAAATATCACCTGAGCATCTCTATGTAAAAAAGGAAGATATTTTACCTCACAATCTCCTCAGCTCAGCAGAGTAAGTTCTGTGTAAAAAGTTATACTCAGCTGCTCAGCTGCAGGTAAAAAAAAAAAAAAAATTAAGAAATGAACAGCAGCCAATCAGCATCAGCAGTGCTGAGGTCATGAACTTGTTTACTGTGCTCTCATGAGATTTGACTTAACTCTCATGAGAGTTCCTAGTAAGCTGAATAGGGAAATAATATGAGTGCATGAGGCTCATCCCCTAAGCTGTCCCAAGACAGACATACTAATATGCTGCTTAGAAATCCTTTACAATGGGAGGTGGCTATTGAGAAACGTTTGAGGTAAAATATCTTTCTTTTTTACATAGAGATGTTCAGGAGATATTTTCTAGTCAGCTTTTTACAGCTATACTGCATCACTTTCAAGTGTTTAAACATTTGGGTATTATGGCCCTTTAAGATAAGAGCTTGAACTCCCAGTTGATGACTGGCTAAGAACTTATTCCCGAGAAAGTACTAATACTCATTATAATGAAGCATCTTTCATGGTAATAAATTGTTTGTCATGGTCACATTGGTACTGTATACTAGTCATTACAGGAAACCAGTATCAAGTAATACAAAGAAGTCATTTAACAGACTGGACAGGCTGAAAAAGATGCAGAAGAAAATACCAAACTCTTTTCATCAAATGAAAATGTAGTGAAAAATTAAAGTCAAAAGTAAAAATAAAAAATAAGGATCCAATCAATAATTACAGCTTTAAGTAAGTTGAACAATACCAAAATGTTTTATGCATCAAAACACATGCCCATAATGATATGTTTGCAGCAACACACATGACACAAGAATATAGCATGTGTATTACTTTATAAAATAACATTTGCACTAACATTATGATGTTATTGCCCAACAATCCAACACAAATTAGTTGTGGAGTGCTATCTTAACGTGCGCTATCATAAAGTGAATGATTAATGCTCCCACAAGCTTGTGGGTTTCACTTTGCACTTAGCTCAATGAACCAGAGGTCAGACCTCAGGTTAATTAACAAAATGTGCCTCAATTGCCTCCCAAATAAAGAGGACAGTTCTGCACAATATAAAATAAATATGAGCATTTTTATTAAAAAAAAAAACAAAAAAAAAACCTGAACAATGCACTTATAAGGGGTTAAAAAAATGGCACTGAATTGCCTTTACATAGAGGTGAATGGGGGACTGTGTTTTTACTCTAAATATAAATGTATATTCTTTTATACATATATATTCATTTATTGCTGCACGGTTTGGATTATCGTGTCTGATAGCATGAAAGCGAAGCTCCCTTCGTAAGTGCAATATTGAGCTCCACTCATAATCTAGCCCTAAATGTTTTTTTTTTGTTTTTATTTCTAACTATAGTATATTCTTTGATATTTAGAATGTTCATCCTTAACTATTCCAGTCTGGTTAAAATATGTCTAAACAAGAAATGACAACTAATATTTTAATTTTTTTTTTCTATACTTAGATTAAGTGTATACATTTATTACATTTTTGCTAGCTTTCCACTGAACTCCAAATAAGAAATTATTAAAGGGACACTCAAGTCAAAATACACTTTTATAATTCAGAAAGAGCATGCAGTTTTAACACACTTTCCAATTTACTTCTATTTTCAAATTTTGCCCAGTCTTTTTATATTCAAGATTATGAAAATCTACTGCTTATTTGAAATTCAGAACAGCTGTTATTGCCTTGACTTTTAATTATGCACTTATTAATCATGCAATTCTACTGCATTAAGTGGTCCTTTAAGTAGCCAATGGAAAAGCAAATAGATATATTGTTATACCCTAGACAAGGGACATTAAATAACTTTAACTTAAGCACCATTTTTGGATTTGGAAGTAAGGTATAGGCAGGGTAAAGTAGTTTGCATTTTTTCTTAGACATTTGAAATAATTTATACACACTACAACTACACTCACCGGCCACTTTATTAGGTACACCTTGCTACTACAGTGTTGGACTCCCTTTTGCCTTCAGAAATGGCTTAATTCTTCATGGTATAGATTCAACAAAGTGTTGGAAACAATCCTCAGAGATTTTGGTCAATAATGACATGATAGCATCAGGCAGATGCTGCAGATTTGTCAGCTGCACATCCATGATGTGAATCTCCCATTCCACCACATCCCAAATGTGCTCTATTGGATTGAGATCTGTTAACTGTGGAGGCCATTGGAGTACAGTTAACTCATTGTCATGTTTAAGAAACAAGCTTGAGATGATTTGAATTTTGTAACAGGGTGCATTATCCTGCTGGAAGTAGCCATCAGAAGATGGGTACACTGTAGTCATAAAGGGATGGACATGGTCAGCAACAATACTCAGGTAGGCTGTGGCATTTAAACGATGCTCATATGGTACTAAGGGGCCCAAAGTGTGTCAAGAAAATATCTCCCATAACATTAGACCAACACCACAGCCTGAACCATGCTTTTATTTTGTTTACGCCTAATTGTGACCCCTTCCATCTGAATGTCACAGCTGAAATCGAGACTCATCAGACAAGTCAACATTTTTTCCAATCTTCTATTGTCCAAGTTTGGTGAGCCTGTGCAAATTGTAGCCTCAGTTAACTGTTCTTAGCTGACAGGAGAGGCAGCCGGTGTGGTCTTCTGCTTCTGTAGCCCAGCTGCTTCAAGGTTTGATGTGGTGTGCATTCAGAGATGGTATTCTGCATACCTTGGTTGTAACGAGTGGTTATTTGAGTTACTCTTGCCTTTCTATCATCTCAAACCAGTCTGCCAATTCTCCTCTGACCTCTGATATCAACAAGGCATTTTTGTCCACACAACTGCTGCTCACTGGATATTATCTCTTTTTCAGACCATTCCCTGTAAAGCCTAGAGATGGGTGTGTGTAAAAATCCCAGAAGATCAGCAATTTCTGAAACACTCAAGCCAGCCCGTCTGGCACCAACAACCATGGCACATTCAAAGTCCCTTAAATCCCCTTTCTTCCCTATTCTGATACTCGGTTTGAACTTCAAGTCGTAAGTCGTCTTCACCACGTCTAGATGCCTAAATGCATTGAGTTGCTGCCATGTGATTGGCTGATTAGCAACTACATATTCAACATGTACAAATATAGCACATAACATTTAATTTTACACATACATTTGTTTTCTTTTTAATTAATCCATTTTTTAATTCATTTATTTATTTATTTATTTATTTATTTATTTATATATTAGAGAGTCATTTGTTTCCATACATTTTAGGGTTTAAAGGAAGCTGAGAATGGAGAAGGTAAATAAGTACAGGAGGGATGAAAAAGAAAAGCTAAGACAACTAAGACACGGAGTATAAGAGAGGAAAGAGAGTCAACAGAGAGAATAGGGGGTATGGTAGGGAGATTAAGGGAAGGAGAAGTTTGAGGAGAAGGGCACTGAAAAGATGTCAAAGGAAGTAAATAATCTGATAACAGGGAGATAAAGGAAGGACTGAGAGAAAGGAGAGTTTTTGTTGAGAGTTAAACTGAGTCAAGAATCAGAAGAGATCAGACATGTTTGAGGACAAGATGAATAACAGCAGTAAAAAAAAAAAAGGAAACAGATTCAAAGGTGTAAACTAGGGGACAAAAACATTTTGTAATTGCTTATTCTATAGCTTGTAACCATTCCATGTGTATACTTTTTTTTATCCCTTAATGTTTTATGGGGCATGTGACATTACCATGTCCATGCATGATGATGTTACTAGCATCCCTGAATTTCCCAGCAACACCAAAGTGCTCAGGGGGTGCTGCAATTAACCCATAAAGCACATTGCCCAAGGAAGAGGACCCTTAGCAGTCATCTGAACTAAAGGCTTTTAATTTAAAGTTAAAGGGTTAAAACATATTTTAACAACTTTGAGTGAAATTTTTAGATTTCTGCTGCTTGGCTTTTTTTGTTAATGTTAAATTTCAATTGCATTATCAGGTTACACAGATTTGGTTTCTTGGTACTAAAAAGGAACACATATAACAGCTGATTTTGGAATAAAACCAAGATTACTGATTTGTTAGCAATTTTCAATTTTATGCCTGATAAAATTGACACACTTATAAAACTTTTCAGAGTGATTGTAGTTTGGAGCAGTACCTGTATTTTAGTTATCTGGAGACTCAGAGGCCATAGTGAGAACCTAGACCCATTTGATGTTTAATATTTATGAGCATCATAGACCTTGGCTTATGGCTTTTCATAAAAGAGGCGCTTTATGGGGGGGCGTGTGTAAGTCACAGCCATGAATAGACATGAAAATTGGTTGCTCTAGTTATATTCTAAATAATCTGTGGATTATCGTGTTCATACTACCTCACCTCTCCTCACATGTTCTGGATTCAGATGATATTAATATTTCTATGTACCTACAACTAGAGGAACTAAAACCATCTCTCCCCCCCCCCCCCCCGGTTTAAAAATTAGCCGGGTGAAGCGGTAAGAACCTGCTCTATCTTATTGGGATCCACACTTAAGAGGTATTAGCTGGGAAGAACTGGTGAACCTTTGACGCACATGGACTCACAATGGGGACAGAAGTCTTAGCCCTCTTGCAGTGGTTATCTCACAAGATGGAGACTCATTGCTCATCCCTTAGGATGCGTTTGAGAGCTGAATCCAGGGACAAACTCACCTTTTCCAGTCCAAACCTAGTTTCAACAAGTCTCCCGGTCTTGTTAGATGGGAGCCAGCAGGGAGATTATACTGATGGCCTAAAGGAGACTACCTGTATGATTGTGCCACTGGACACAGAAGGATGGGCCTCGCTAAATGTTGCCTCGGCTCACATGGCATCTTGCACGCATTCTGGCATTGGGATGCTGCTAGTAGGAGAGAGGCTTGTTCTAGACACCCTGGAGATGCGGCCAGTCGAAGGGGGGTCTGGAATATGTTAGTTATGGGTCTTCCTACAATAAGTTAGTTATGGGTCTTCCTACAATAACTTTATATTCTCATAGACAAGGGATTACATCAGAGGCATGAGGTAGGTGAAGTGGGTAGATTTTGGTTACCATGTATCATGTTCTGGTATTAAAATGCATTTCATAGGGCTCAAATTTATTTTACTGTTCCTTGTAATAGTGGAAGAGGTTCACTGTTTGTACTGAAGGGGGATGTGTGTTTAATATCTTTATCCCCATATATACTCTGCATGTTATTATCTGGTTTAGATTCACAAGGTTATACGGCTCTACTGTAGTGTCATAACACTCCAACTTCATTTTAGCTATGTCTTTTAAAATAGCAACCTTACTTATTATTATATAATATAGCATGCATACTTTTTAGAACACCTTCCCTAGCAACTGATAACCACTAGAATTACTGAAAGCTCTGTTTGTGGGGATCCCAGATTCATGGATTATGTTAGTTCTGAGTGGTATTTATCCGCTGTCTTAAATTTAAAATTCACCCTATTTGGTGAATTCTTCAGCAGTACTAATCCGCTACCTAATGCTAATTTTCCTCTCCTACATTGTATGTTTCAATAGGTACAAGAGATACCTTCTATATCAAGTGAGGAAACATGTATTACAGCCTAGTAAACGCTGGTACCTCTCAGTTAAGATAGTTTGTTGTTAAGTTATATAGTTCAATTTAAAGTATCATTATATTAGGTATTGCTTCATTATAAAGAGGTACTACCGTAACTTGCATAAATTAAAATTGTAAGGTATCATTGCAAAACCAGGAATATTGTAAACTGTGATACCTCAGATGTATAGTATGACATATTAGCTCTAAGAATAGAGGTCATAGGCCTCCACATGATATACGTCCCTCTAGTTTGAGTTCATTTATTTAGTTTATGAGAAGTATCAGGAGCTGTATTTTTGTAATGTGACATGTAAACCTTGAGGTTACTCTTGTATTTTTTTACTTTTAATTTCAACAAATGCCTGTTTTCATATTGTGGAGGAAACGTTTATGCTATGAATGTTGTATTGCTAAATACCTTAATAAAAAAAATTTTGATTTAAAAAAAAAAGAAAGAGGTGCTTTACCAGAAATGAACAACAGCTCAGTAGCTTGTTCTATAGTGAGTTACCACTTAGGAGCAGCCTCTTTTAGCCCAGTTGTGCTTTTCACAGAGGAAAACTTTCCTGAAATATATCAATCTGATCTCGCCGAGTAAGTTTGGTCCACCCTGAAATACAAGGCATGGTCTCATATGATGCTTTGGAGGTGGAGGGAGGGACCAATGCCTCATATGATGCTTGGGAGGAGGAGGGAGGGACCAATGCCCTTCATATGAAGTTTGCATTGGAGGGAGTGTTAGGAACCCTCACACTGATGGTTGGATGGGAGGGAGGGGGAGGGATTGCCCTTCACACTGATGTTTTGATGGGAGGGACTCTTAATACACTGAGGGACCCTCAGTACATGAAAGATGCTTGGGTGGGAGGGATAGGAAGGGACCCTACATAAAGAAAACAGTTTGAATGGGGGCCCTACCTTTAGTTTTTGGGGTCAAATTTGAGAATTCCAGCCCTTATGTCATTCCAAATGAACCCTGCCCCTGCATACTTTGCTATAAACATGTCTAAAAATCTTCTTTCAGAAGTGCGGTGCACAGGTCCAATTTGTGGCCTCCTAATTACCAAAAGCAATAGTATACCCATAAACATCTGCTAATTCTGAACACATGGGATCCTAACATTTGTCTCATGACTGTGCTATATCTAAGTAATTTCCGTAAGAATCCCAAAGTTTTATGAAAAAGTTAATGATTTTTTTTTATATGATCGTATTTTAAATAGACCTGCCTGCCAAATGATTTCATGAAATATGCCAAAATGGGCCTAGATCAATACATTGGGTTTTCATCTTTGAGAATTTGGGCAGTTCTGCTATACCAAATGAGAGTTACCTCATTGCATCATTTTATAACGTGATATAAATAGCTGCAGATTAAAACCTTAAAATTATGTAAAATATATACGTGATCTCATCTGAATCAGAGGATGCCAATAATTTGTGAGATTTTTTTTCTACAGTTAGAAAGCTACAGTTTTTTGGGGCCTGTAGATAATTAGTATTTTATACATTTTTTCTGCATCTACCTCTGCTTGGTGTAAAAGGAAATAATGTCCTTTACAACTATTATTACAAAATGTGAAACACTTTCAAAACCTGTAAAATACATGCAATCAGTCAATAAAATCCTTTTAATATATACATATTTTCATATATAAAAAAGAATACCTAGAAATATAAAAATATTTTAACATAATACAGAAGTCATGAAATTTAATATTTTTAAATATATTTTTAAAATATATTTTGTGTCTTTTGTGACTGAGTTGATAATATACTTTGAGACAATTTTGTTTTTTAATAAAAATCAAGTTGCTGAACATTAAAATATATGTCTCCTTGTAAAAATAATAAAAAAATGTAATCCTACTGCAAAAAGGAACTTTACACCTGCCAAATTTAATAATGCTTTTTAGCTTCATTTTGATTGTAAATCACCACTATTTTTTTAATTAAGGTATAAACTTTATTTTTATGATATTAAACTGGTTGTAAAACTCATGCAAATGTTTACTCTGTAGTTCTTTATACCTATGTACAGTACATAGTTTACACAAATGTTATTTATACATCTGTAAAAAATTGGGATTGAATGTTAAAATGCATATAAATTGTGTGATAGTCTTATAGTCTAAATTCTCCATAATTAATAGCAAACATGTTTAAATAAATATGCAACTAGCCCTTAAAACAATTTTTTTATTATAACAGATACTAATAACAGATGTATTTCACAGAATATAGTGTTGCTTATTATAATTTTTAATTTATTTCTGGAGTATAAATAATTCTTATTTTCTTCAAATGCCATATATATAAAATTATCTACTCTGCATAAAATATTCACTGTATTCTCTCAATTAATGTCACAATTAATTGAAGGGAATTTTCATAGAAAAAAAATTAAGGCAAGCAGTTATTGCAAAAGTGTTACTTTAAACAGCAAAAATAATTTAATCTTTCATTAATCTTTAAAAAGTTTTAAATAAGATTCAAAGTAGGAAATTGGACTATATTTCTCAAACCCATTAGCACTAACTTAATTCTGCTTTTTCACTGAGCCATTTATCAGAGCTGGAATATTTATTCCTCGTAGCTTTTATGGTCTCAGATTTTAGATAATTGATAAATGATCTGGGTTTAAATTAGAGCAGGTTTTTGTCTTACTTTATGATGAACTTGCTGACTTTTCAGTGCGTGCATTAATTAAATGGATTTAATATTTTGTATTCAGTATGGTATGTCAAACTTGAATATTTAATTAATAATACATATACTGTACCTGCTTTATTTTATTTAAATTTTAAGTATAACTTTTTCTGGAATGACGTTAAATAATGTAGCCTAGCTTTTATGTATTATATAGACAATGTCATTATTACTTATCGGCTAGATTGCGAGTTTTGCGGTGTGAGTGAAGTGTGTGTAAAGTATGAGTGAAGTGAGTGTATTACGAGTCTTGCAGGTTTTGCTGCACCACACACTTTTTTTACCGTAACGCAATGTAACTACCGCAGCTTTCCAAAATTCCTTTTTCAATGGGACTTCCTTTGCGCCTGTATTACGGGTCTGCCTGGGAGGCCAAAAAGTGAGTGGTACACCCTATACTGTCAAGATCCATACCGTAAACTGAAAGTCAGTAGTTATGGGTTTTATGCTACAACGCTGTAACATTAAAGATAACGAAAGTGCTACAAAGTAAACAAACACCCATAAACTACCTATTATTCCCTAAACCGAGGCCCTGCCACATCACAAACACTAAAATAAAATTATTAACCCCTAATCTGCCGCTCTGGACATCGCCGCCACTATAATAAGCATTTTAACCCCTAAACTGCCCTACTCCTGCATCGCAAAAACTAGTTAAATATTATTAACCCCTAATCTGCTGTCCCTAACATCGCCACAACCTACATTACTGTTATTAACCCCTAATCTGCTGTCCCCAAAATCGCTGCCACTATACTAAAGTTATTAACCCCTAAACCTATTGGAACAGCCAATAGAATGTGAGCTCAATCCTATTGGCTGATTGGATCAGTCAATAGGATTTTTTCACCTTTAATTCTGATTGGCTGATAGAATTCTATCAGCCAATCAGAATTCAAGGGATGCCATCTTGGATGACGTCCCTTAAAGGAACCTTCATTCTTCAGTCGCCGTGGAAAGAAGAGGATGCTCCGCGCACAATGACTTGAAGATGGAGCCGCTCCATGCCAGATGGATGAAGATAGAAGATGACGTCTGGATGAAGACTTCTGCCGGCTTGGATGAAGACTTCGGCCCACTTAGATGCAGACTTCTCCCGGCTTCATTGAGGACTTCTGCCGCTTCGATGAAGACTTCTGCTGCTTCGTTGAGGATGGATGTCCAGTCTTCAAAAACTGTAAGTGGATCTTCGAGGGTTAGTGTTAGTTTTTTTTTTTAAGGCTTTATTGGGTGGGTTTTATTTTTAGATTAGGGTTTAAGGGCAATGCCTATCCAAATGCCCTTTTCAGGGCAATGGGGATCTTAGTTTTTTTAGATTGCGGGGGTTTGGTTGTGTGGGTGGTGGGTTTTACTGTTGCGGGGTTGTTTGTATTTTTTTTTACAGGTAAAAGAGCTGATTTCTTTGGGGCAATGCCCCGCAAAATGCCCTTTTAAGGGCTAATGGCCATTTAGTTTAGGCTAGTTTTTTTATTTTGGGGGGGCTTTTTTATTTTGATAGGGCTATTAGATTAGGTGTAATTAGTTTAAATATTTGATAATTTCTTTTTTATTTTGTGTAATTTTGTGTTTATTTTTTGTAATTTTGTTAATTGTATTTAATTAATGTAATTTATTTAATTGTAGTGTAAGGTTAGGTGTTAGTGTAACTCAGGTTAGGTTAGCTAGTAAATAGTTAATAACTATTTACTAACTAGTCTACCTGGTTAAAATAAATACAAAACAAAAAAGAGTATACAATTGGATAGTTACTTCCCTTTAGTTTAGAACCAGCGCCTCTAACTGCCAATATACTTAAAAAAAATACAAACTTGCCTGTGAAATAAAAATAAAACCTAAGCTAGCTACAATGTAACTATTAGTTATATTGTAGCTATCTTAGGGTTTATTTTATAGGTAAGTATTTAGTTTTAAATAGGAATTATTTAGGTAATAATAATAGTAATTTTTATTTAGATTTATTTTAATTATATTAAAGTTAGTGGGTGTTAGGGTTAGGGCTAGACTTAGGGTATGGGTTAATAACTTTAGTATAGTGGCACCGACGTTGGGGTGGCAGATTTGGGGTTAATAAGTATAATGTAGATTGGGGGTGGCAGATTAGGGGTTAACAAATTTATGTATGTGGCGGCGACATTGGGGGCAGCAGATTAGGGGTTAATAAGTGTAGGTAGGTGGCAGCGGTGTTGGGGGCGGCAGATTAGGGGTTAATAAGTATAATGTAGGTGGCGGCAGATTAGGAGTTAATAAGTGTAATGTAGGTATCAGAGATGTTGGGGGCAGATGATTAGGGGTGTTTAGACTCGGGGTTCATGTTAGGGTGTTAGGTTTAAACATAATTTTTTTTCCCCCATAGGAATAAATGGGGCTGCATTACGGAGCTTTACGCTCCTTTATTGCAGGTGTTAGGCTTTTTTTAGCCGGCTCTTCCCATTGATGTCTATGGGGAATTTGTGTACGAGCGCGTAAAACCAGCTCAAAGCAGCGCTGGTATTAAAGTTTGGTATGGAGCTCAATTTTGCTCTACGCTCACTTATTGCCTGCTAATGCCGGGTTTATGAAAACCTTTAATAGCAGAACTATAGGGAGGTAAGCGGTGAGAACAACTTGCAAGTTAGTATCGAGCCACTCTTACTGCAAACCTTGTAATCTAGCTGTATATTAGTGTCCCAGAAGTTTGTTATTATAAGCTTTATATAATATTTACATTTCTAATACATAGATGTTTGTTAAAGGGACATAAAAGCCAAACATTTTTAATCATGATTTAGATTGAACATTCAATTTTAAACATCTTTCCAATTTACTTCTATCATCACATTTTCTTTTTATCCTATGTTGAAATGCAGTGATGTAAGCTTAGGAGTGTGCACATGTCTGCAGCACTATATGGCAGCAGTTTTGCAACAATGTTATACCTTAGCAAGAGCACTAGATGGAAGCACTACTTCCTATCATGTAGCCCTTCAGGCATGCACACACTACATACCTAGGTGTCTCTTCAACAAAGAATACTATAGGAACAAGGCAAGTATGATAAAAGAAATAAACTGGAAGCTTTTTTAAAAATGGTATTCTCTATCTGAATAATGAAAGATACATTTTGGGTTTCATGTTCCTTAAAAGGTGGAAAATGAATGTATTTATCTGCTTCTGCGTTGGGTACATCAGTGATAACACTACATATCACCATATCACAATTGGGGTTGATAATGCACTATGCTCATGGAAATCTGTTACCCCATCAGTCAATTACAACCAATTTGATATTGTAATTGAGCCTTGTAATTGGCATAACACACAATGCTTGCATTCTATGGTATCTAGTGGGCCTTTCTTATGTTTATACCTGCTCTCCACCCATCAAATACTTGCTAGCTGACAGGTGTAGATAGGATCATGTGCATCAAAAGAATTAGGACATTTTTACCTTCATCTATACTAGATGGGTTGCAGGTCAACATATTTAGAGGCCATAAGGTACAAGGATCAATCATTACCCTGCCTTGAAACATGGGGTACATAGAGAAAGTATGTTAATGGAATTCCATCTACATTGACAAAATTTAATGGGACATTAAACAATTTGAGATGGCAATATAAAATGATAAATTATTACGGTATATATACTGTATATATATATATATATATATATATATATATATATATATATATATATATATATATATATATATATAATCTGGATAAGGATAAGCACTCACTGGATTTAAATACAACAACTATTTTATTTGGCAATCTGCCAAATAAAATAGTTGTTGTATTTAAATCCAGTGAGTGCTTATCATTATCCAGATTGAATATCCTGTTAAGCACCCTGGTCTGTGTTTGGGTTGGCGAGTGAGAGTGCACTTATTTGGAGTCTCTCTCTCTCTATCTCTCTCTCTCTCTCTCTCTCTCTCTATATATATATATATATATATATATATATATATATATATATATATAAATATATATATATATATATATATATATATACTGCAGTATACTTTCATTATTCATTTTGTCCCCCTTTCCTGTAATTCCATTCTGATATTATGAGCTTTTCGGTTCCTTTTAGAAAATAAAGTGAAAGTGTAGAACATATTTATTTTACACAAAGCCATTGGCTGCACATTCTAGTGATCAATTTATAAATGTTCCTAATTGTCCACAGCAGGAAAGGTAACCTAAGTTACAACATGACAGCTCCCATTGTTTTATAGACACTGGAACTTTACACTTATTTTGTCAAATCTTAAACAGCTAATGAAACTTTAAAAAATAGGGGGGAGAGAGAGCAAAAGAGGGGGGAGAGAGAGCAAAAGAGAGGGGAGAGAGAGCAAAAGAGGGGGGGGGGAGCAAAAGAGGGGGTAGAGAGCAAAAGAGAGGGGAGAGAGAACAAAAGATGGGGGGAGAGCAAAAGAGAGGAGAGGGAGCAAAAGAGGGGGGAGAGAGAGCAAAAGAAGGGAGAGAGAGCAAAAGAGGGGGTAGATAGATCAAAAGAGAGAGGAGAGAGCAAAAGAGGGGGAGAGAGAGAGCAAAAGAGGGGGAGAAAGAGCAAAAGAGAGGGGAGAGAGAGCAAAAGAGGGGGAGAGAGAGCAAAAGAAGGGGGAGAGTAAAAGAGGGGGGAGAGAAAGAGCAAAAGCGAGGGGAGAGAGCAAAAGAAGGGGGTGAGAGAGCAAAAGAGGGGAGCAAAAGAGGGGGAAGGGAGAGCAAAATAAGGGGGAGAGAGAGAGAGACCAAAAGAGGGGGGAGAGAGAGCAAAAGAAGGGCAGAGAGAGCAAAAGAGGGGGGAGAGCTAAAGAGGGGGGAAAGAGTGCAAAAGAGGGGGAGAGAGCAAAAGAGGGGGAGAGAGCAAAAGGGGGGAGAGAGAACAAAAGAGGGGGGAGAGAGCAAAAGAGGGGGGAGAGAGCAAAAGAGGGGAGAGAGAGCAAAATAGAATGGAGAGAGAGCAAAAGAGGGAGGAGAGAGAGCAGAAGAGGGGGAGAGATAGCAAAAGAGGGGAAGAGAGAGAAAAAGAGGGGGAGAGAGAGAGCAAAAGAGGGGGAGAAAGAGCAAAAGAGAGGGGAGAGAGAGCAAAAGAGGGGGAGAGAGAGCAAAAGAAGGGGGAGAGTAAAAGAGGGGGGAGAGAAAGACCAAAAGAGGGGGGAGAGAAAGAGCAAAAGTGAGGGGAGAGAGCAAAAGAAGGGGGAGAGAGAGCAAAAGAGGGGGAAGAGAGAGCAAAATAAGGGGGAGAGAGAGTGACCAAAAGAGGGGGGAGAGAGAGCAAAAGAAGGGTAGAGAGAGCAAAAGAGGGGGGAGAGCTAAAGAGGGGGGAAAGAGTGCAAAAGAGGGGGAGAGAGCAAAAGAGGGGGGAGAGAGAGCAAAAGAGGGGGGAGAGAGAAAAAGAGGGGAGAGAGAGCAAAATAGAATGGAGAGAGAGCAAAAGAGGGAGGAGAGAGAGCAGAAGAGGGGGAGAGATAGCAAAATAGGGGAAGTGAGAGAAAAAGAGGGGGAGAAAGAGCAAAAGAGAGGGGAGAGAGAGCAAAAGAGGGGGAGAGAGAGCAAAAGAGGGGGATAGAGAGAAAAAGAGGGGGGATAGAGAGCAAAAGAGAGGGGGAGAGAGAGAGCAAAAGAGAGGGGGGAAAGAGAGAGCAAAAGAGGGGGGGGGGAGAGCAAGGGGTGTGACCGCTGTACTGCAAAAAATGACCCTTGTACAGGGGCTTTAGGACTAGTTGCATTATAAATTATGTCAAGTAATGTATACAAAGCTTATCATCATTTAATACCTCATATATCCTTTTAGGAAATAATTATAAAATAAAACTTAGCTTATACTGTATATCATATTATGTCATATACCATATACATTTTAACCCTTATAAAACATTTTATTAATATTTAGATTAATAATTTTTATTAGATAGTTTATATAAGCGTAACACTTTATTTTAATGTATTTATGTGCACATTTTTATTAACTCTTCCTCTTTATGATAGGGCTTCACTTGTGCTAGCCTGACATGCACAAATTTAATTTGCTCTTAAGTGAACGTGTTTACTTTCAACTTGTAATATGTGTGCAAGTTAGTGCAGGCATGATATTGGCTATTTTGACCCACACAATCAATAGCGTTCACTTGTAAATTTTCCCTATATGTACAAAAGTATGTAGACACCCCTACTTATTATTCAGTTGAAGAGTTTTAGCCACATACATTGTTAACAGGTGCATAAATCTTGCACATTGCCATGAAATCTAAATAGACAAATATTGTCAGTACAATGGGTAGTACTGAAGAGCTCAGTAACTTTAAATATGGCACTGTCATACAATTTCATGTTTGCCACTAGTCAGTTTGTGAAATTTCTGTCCTACTAGATCTGTCCCAAACAACTGAAAGTGCTATTGTCATAAAGTTGAAATGTCTAGGTGCAAAACCTGATCAGTCACAAATTGGTAGAGCACACAAACTAACAGAACAGGTCTGCCTAGTGCTGAAGTGTGTAGCATGCACAAATCACCTATAATCTGTTGCAACATTCACCCTGGAAGCAACATCAGCACAAGTACTGTATGACTGGAGCTTCATGAAAAAGATTTCCATGCTGAGCAGAGGTACACAAGCCTCACATCAACATGCACAATGTCAAGCTTCTGCTAGACTGGTGTAATGCTTGCTGCCACTGGACTCTGGAGCAGCAGAAATATGTTCTCTGGAGTGATCAATAACACTTCACTATCTAGAAGTCTGATGGAAACACGTGGGTGTGGAGGATACCTGGAGAATGCTACCTACTAGAATGAATAGAAAGTTATGAAACAAAATCTTTGGGGTTTTTTAGACCTTAAACTGTAATGTTGGTGTCTTTCCTTCACATCAAGAACCATGCATAGTGAGATAAATATCTTTCAAATTAAAATTTGTGTTTCTAACATTATTTTAGAGACCTCTCCGTACTGACGAGATATCTTAGATCATCTTGCCTGAGCAAAGGGCTTTTGAATTTCAGGTCCTTAGAGTCTGCTGTGCAGTAAAAATTATTTGTATTTGTTTATGACTTCATTGCCCTTGGTATTTTAATGCATTTGTTTGTGTTCATAACATACGTTTGAATTTCCCTAACTTGTAATGGTTATAGACACAAAAATACAAACTTAGAAACATTTCCAAAGGCTTTTCACAGAAAAAAATTAGGAAAGTGTAAATAATAATTACTATATATTACTGAGTTACGTTTTGCTAGAATTTTTTACAAGGATTAGAATCAACTCCAATATCAGATGAAGATAATAAATCCATTTGTAGGTGTGTAACTAGCAATTACAAGTACGGTAGCAATTAGTGCATATAACATTAACCAGATATCAGATGCCTGGTTAATTTTATACATGTCCACCGAATTCCCCCAAAATCAATTGTGATATACTTTATTAAAAAATAAAGATAGTAGCATATTTTTTTGTTTAATAAAATAACTTGAAAAATCAGTTTTTGTGGTCTAAAGGAAGCGAGTGTTGGGTGTTAGAAAAAAGGCACTTAAAAGTGCCTTTACATTGCGGTCTATGAAAACTGAGTGTTCCCAGTAAATATATATGTATATGCACATATTAACACACACACACACACACACACATATATATATATATATATATATATATATATATATATATATATATATATACAGTATATATATATATATATATATATACAGTATATATATATATATATATATATATATATATATACAGTATATATATATATATATTTACAATTTGCTGTCATCGCTGGGCTACTTACACCATTCACTGGCATTACAAGTTGACAGCAATGCAAATTGTAGCACGCGTTTGCATTGCTGGGAAGCATTGCTCCCATGAGAGCGCTCTTCCATTGGCTCAAATAGAAGCCTTTTCTCATGCCTTCAGACATGGCATGAGAACGAGACTCCCATTTGAGCCTATTGAAGCGCACTTTCATGGGAGCAATGCTTCCAATCAATGCAAATGCAGGCTCACCTCACATTTGCATTGCTGTCAACTTGTAACACCAGCGCACATTAGCGTGAGCTGGTATTACTCAGTTGAGCGCAAATATCGCTTTCACTTACCACTTGTAATCTGGACCTTTATTTATTGAATAAAATTGTTTTTCTTACAGACCTACAGATTCATCCTACTTTTAAGCCATGTACTTTGGAGTTTATCAGGCTAATTGTTCATGAGGGTTGCAACATGGAGAAACACTCATAGTGGATAAGTACTGTTTGCCATTCCAGACAATACCCACTGACCTCAGTTTGCTGACTGCCTGTGTGTGTCTAGTTGGGTGACTTGGATGATCCAGTCTGTTTTTAAAGCACTATTTGTAATGTTTTCTATATTGTGTTTTTCTGTTTTTGTAATTCCTGTTCCCTGATGTTATTATCCTATGAAATGCTTTATTTTTTTTATTTTTTTTCACAGCTTGTTTGATTGTAGTAGACTAGGACTGCATAGGAGAGCTGCCGAGCCCTTTTGAGAATTAATCTTGGAACTTATAAATATATATTTTTGCTATTGTATTTTGATTGCACTGTATGAGACATTTGTTTCACTAGTGCACCCCCTAAAAAAAATTGGCAACATTGTTGATTGAAATATTCTCTTCATATTTGTCCTTTTTGTGATTTGCCCACAAATACATAAATATCAGTTTGCAGAAAATCCCAAAACTGTTAATATCTTTCCTACAGCTTTTTAAAACTCAGAGCACCCTAAAAGTTAATAGACAAATGATTGCCTTTACTTTCTAAATCACCTGCTATCTAGATTTTCAAAAACCCTATATATGATGTCCATATCATGTATATTGTGCATGCTGTAAGAGTAGTGCCACTATGGAACTGCTATCCCAATATACAGTAAATACATTGGGCTCTTCTCTCACAAGATTGGTTTTGCAAGGAAAGGGGGCAGCATTACATGCTCACACAAGTGTGTAATGGTACAAATGGGCAACAGACGAACAAAATTCACTATCCGTATGTCACAAAGCCATATGATAGGGTGACCATATTGCCGCTTTAAAAAGGGACATATATGAAAAATACATACTGTATGTCAGCGCTATTTTCAGGGCTATTTAAAGAAATGTTTTGTATAAGAACCCTGACATATGTATTTTTCATATGTGTCCGTTTTTAAAGCGGCATAGGGTCAGCCTATATATGGACAAGTTCTTATTCGCTAAAGTTCTTGTTCGCACACAGTTTAATACACGTCACTGATTAGTTAGGTGACTGACATTTTTCATATGGAAATATTCCCCCTTATGAAACATATTCCTGATGCCTAGTTGGTAATCACCATTAACACTGTTAATACATACAGATAACAGAGGCATCTTACCGTTCATATAACATAGTTGTATCCCTATTAAATAAGTTTCTGTTCTTTCTTATTAAATCAAAGTGAGACATACTGGCTCTATAATAGCTGTATTCCTGATGCCCAAAGGGCAAATAATCACAATGTATAGTGTTTTAAGGTGATCATTAATTTGAACAGTGGAAGATATAGAGCCCGCAATACCTCAACCAAATGCACCAAATCTTTTAGAAGTGGCAGATTCACCTTCATCAAATATGGTCACTCAAAACTAACACTAACTAACACAGAAAAAAACAACACAGCAATTTGTCAAGATTTTATAAACTTTTAAGTAGTATTATTTTTAGAGCTATTTTACACTATAGAAAACTAAAATCAAAGTTGCTTTTTTTTTATAAATAGTGAAGTGCTTTATCTTAACAAGAAGTAAAAAATGCTCTTTAACATCCAGTTACTGAACTTGATTGCAGTTCACTGTGTTTTAAAAGGACAGTTTACACAGAAATGTTCTCCCTTTTAAATTGTTCCCAATTATGCATTTTACCTGCTGGAGTGTATTAAATTGTTTACAAGTAGCTTCTTCACCCTTATTTTGGCATTTTAAATAGCTGATTTAGCCTGTGGAATCCCAACCTGCACTAAAAGTTTCTATACTGGAGTCTAGGCTATTGACAAACCTAAGGCCTAGATTTGGAGTTTGGCGGTAGCCGTGAAAACCAGCATTAGAGGCTCCTAACGCTGGTTTTAGGCTACCGCCGGTATTTGGAGTCATTCAAAAAAGGGTCTAACGCTCACTTTTCAGCCGCGACTTTTCCATACCGCAGATCCCCTTAAGTCAATTGCGTATCCTATCTTTTCAATGGGATCTTTCTAACTCCGGTATTTAGAGTCGTGGCTGAAGTAAGCGTTAGAATTCTAACGACAAAACTCCAGCCGCAGAAAAAAGTCAGTAGTTAAGAGCTTTCTGGGCTAACGCCGGTTCATAAAGCTCTTAACTACTGTACTCTAAAGTACACTAACCCCCATAAACTACCTATGTACCCCTAAACCGAGCCCCCCCACATCGCCGCCACTCGATTAAATTTTTTTAACCCCTAATCTGCCGACCGCCACCTACGTTATACTTATGTACCCCTAATCTGCTGCCCCTAACACCGCCGACCCCAATATTATATTTATTAACCCCTAACCTGCCCCCCACAACGTCGCCGGCAGCTACCTACAATAATTAACCCCTAATCTGCCGACCGCCACCTACGTTATACTTATGTACCCCTAATCTGCTGCCCCTAACACGCCGACCCCTATATTATATTTATTAACCCCTAATCTGCCCCCCTCAACGTCTCCTCCACCTGCCTACACTTATTAACCCCTAATCTGCCGAGCGGACCGCACCGCTACTGTAATAAAGTTATTAACCCCTAATCCGCCTCACTCCCGCCTCAATAACCCTATAATAAATAGTATTAACCCCTAATCTGCCCTCCCTAACATCGCCGACACCTAACTTCAATTATTAACCCCTAATCTGCCGACTGGAGCTCACCGCTATTCTAATAAATGTATTAACCCCTAAAGCTAAGTCTAACCCTAACACCCCCCTAAGTTAAATATAATTTTAATCTAACGAAATTAATTAACTCTTCTTAAATAAATTATTCCTATTTAAAGCTAAATACTTACCTGTAAAATAAATCCTAATATAGCTACAATATAAATTATAATTATATTATAGCTATTTTAGGATTAATATTTATTTTACAGGTAACTTTGTATTTATTTTAACCAGGTACAATAGCTATTAAATAGTTAAGAACTATTTAATAGCTAAAATAGTTAAAATAATTACAAATTTACCTGTAAAATAAATCCTAACCTAAGTTACAATTAAACCTAACACTACACTATCAATAAATAAATTAAATAAAATACCTATAATTATCTACAATTAAACCTAACACTACACTATCAATAAATAAATTAAATACAATTCCTACAAATAAATACAATGAAATAAACTAACTAAAGTACAAAAAATAAAAAAGAACTAAGTTACAAAAAATAAAAAAATATTTACAAACATTAGAAAATATTACAACAATTTTAAACTAATTACACCTACTCTAAGCCCCCTAATAAAATAACAAAGCCCCCCAAAATAAAAAAATGCCCTACCCTATTCTAAATTACTAAAGTTCAAAGCTCTTTTACCTTACCAGCCCTGAACAGGGCCCTTTGCGGGGCATGCCCCAAGAAGTTCAGCTCTTTTGCCTGTAAAAAAAAACATACAATACCCCCCCCCAACATTACAACCCACCACCCACATACCCCTAATCTAACCCAAACCCCCCTTAAATAAACCTAACACTAAGCCCCTGAAGATCTTCCTACCTTATCTTCACCATACCAGGTTCACCGATCGATCCAGAAGAGCTCCTCCGATGTCCTGATCCAAGCCCAAGCGGGGGGCTGAAGAGGTCCATGATCTGGCTGAAGTCATCATCCAAGCGGGAGCTGAAGAGGTCCATGATCCGGCTGAAGTCTTCATCCAAGCGGGAGCTGAAGAGGTCCATGATCCGGATGAAGTCTTCTATCAACGGCATCTTCAATCTTCTTTCTTCGGGATCCATCATCTTCCATCCGACGCGGAACATCCTCTTCTCCCGACGCCTACTCGCCGAATAACGGTTCCTTTAAATGACGTCATCCAAGATGGCGTCCCTCGAATTCCGATTGGCTGATTCTATCAGCCAATCGGAATTAAGGTAGGAATATTCTGATTGGCTGATGGAATCAGCCAATCAGAATCAAGTTCAATCCGATTGGCTGATCGGAATTTGAGTGACGCCATCTTGGATGACGTCATTTAAAGGAACCGTCATTCAGCGAGTAGGCGTCGGGAGAAGAGAATGTTCCGCGTCGGATGGAAGATGATGGCTCCCGAAGAAAGAAGATTGAAGATGCCGTTGATAGAAGACTT
Organism: Bombina bombina; assembly: GCF_027579735.1. Classification (NCBI taxonomy): domain Eukaryota; kingdom Metazoa; phylum Chordata; class Amphibia; order Anura; family Bombinatoridae; genus Bombina; species Bombina bombina. Next base: position 915,667,681 of record NC_069501.1, read on the forward strand.
CATCCGGATCATGGACCTCTTCAGCTCCCGCTTGGATGAAGACTTCAGCCGAATCATGGACCTCTTCAGCCCCCCGCTTGGGCTTCGATCAGGACATTGGAGGAGCTCTTCTGGATCGATCGGTGAACCTGGTATGGTGAAGATAAGGTAGGAAGATCTTCAGGGGCTTAGTGTTAGGTTTATTTAAGGGGGGTTTGGGTTAGATTAGGGGTATGTGGGTGGTGGGTTGTAATGTTGGGGGGGTATTGTATGGTTTTTTTTACAGGCAAAAGAGCTGAACTTCTTGGGGCATGCCCCGCAAAGGGCCCTGTTCAGGGCTGGTAAGGTAAAAGAGCTTTGAACTTTAGTAATTTAGAATAGGGTAGGGCATTTTTTTATTTTGGGGGGCTTTGTTATTTTATTAGGGGGCTTAGAGTAGGTGTAATTAGTTTAAAATTGTTGTAATAATTTTCTAATGTTTGGAAATATTTTTTATTTTTTTTGTAACTTAGTTCTTTTTTATTTTTTGTACTTTAGTTAGTTTATTTCATTGTATTTATTTGTAGGAATTGTATTTCATTTATTTATTGATAGTGTAGTGTTAGGTTTAATTGTAACTTAGGTTAGGATTTATTTTACAGGTAAATTTGTAATTATTTTAACTATTTTAGCTATTAAATAGTTCTTAACTATTTAATAGCTATTGTACCTGTTTAAAATAAATACAAAGTTACCTGTAAAATAAATATTAATCCTAAAATAGCTATAATATAATTATAATTTATATTGTAGCTATATTAGGATTTATTTTACAGGTAAGTATTTAGCTTTAAATAGGAATAATTTATTTAAGAAGAGTTAATTAATTTCGTTAGATTAAAATGATATTTAATTTAGGGGGGTGTTAGTGTTAGGGTTAGACTTAGCTTTAGGGGTTAATACATTTATTAGAATAGCGGTGAGCTCCAGTCGGCAGATTAGGGGTTAATAATTGAAGTTAGGTGTCGGTGATGTTAGGGAGGGCAGATTAGGGGTTAATACTATTTATTATAGGGTTAGTGAGGCGGATTAGGGGTTAATAACTTTATTATAGTAGCGGTGCGGTCCGCTCGGCAGATTAGGGTAATAAGTGTAGGCAGGTGGAGGCGACATTGTGGGGGGCAGATTAGGGGTTAATAAATATAATATAGGAGTCGGCGGTGTTAGGGGCAGCAGATTAGGGGTACATAGGGATAATGTAAGTAGCGGCGGTTTACGGAGCGGCAGATTAGGGGTTAAAAAAATATGCAGGTGTCAGCGATAGCGGGGGCGGCAGATTAGGGGTTAATAAATGTAAGGTTAGGGGTTTTTAGACTCGGGGTACATGTTAGAGTGTTAGGTGCAGACGTAGGAAGTGTTTCCCCATAGCAAACAATGGGGCTGCGTTAGGAGCTGAACGCGGCTTTTTTGCAGGTGTTAGGTTTTTTTTTCAGCTCAAACAGCCCCATTGTTTCCTATGGGGGAATCGTGCACAAGCACGTTTTTGAAGCTGGCCTCTTCCGTAAGCAACTCTGGTATCAAGAGTTGCAGTGGCGTTAAATATACTGTACGCTCCTTTTTTGGAACCTAACGCAACCATTCTGTGGACTCTCAATACCAGAGTTATTTTAAAGGTGCGGCCAGAAAAAAGCCAGCGTTAGCTACACGGGTCGTTACCGACAAAACTATAAATCTAGCCTTAAGTAAACACAGCCAGCAGGATAGTTATGTAATATCATTATTACTTCCCCATTGTTCTCTATAAGTATTGAGCTTTTGTATACAGACAAATATAAAATAAGGAAGTGAGTGTGTGTACGTAAAGTGATAACATAATAAGATCTGATATTACATGCAAGCGAATCCCATTTCAATAGGTTGTGGTTTAAAAGCACAAAAATAGCTAATTCACTTAAACAAATAAACCTAAAAATACAATTTCTCTTACTTTTTTATACTCTGCAGCTGGTATAGCAAGTTATTGACAATACGTTAAGGAAAAAATAATTTTATAGTTTGCTGTCCCTTTAAGTTAAAAGGGTCATTATCGTGATAAAAGTGCATGCACTAAAACCTTAAAGCATGTAACTTCGGATATCATGACTTACTTCTTCTCCCCATAGACTTCAATGGGGCACGCTGTAAACCCCCCCAATAAAACAGTTACCACTCATGTACTAACCTGAAACTGCTCTAGTCTACTGCACTAAACCCAAAGTGAGCCAGCAATACTTTAAATTCCCATGTTCTTCACGAAGATTACATGGTTCTTTTTATTTTTAAATATATATTTATATTTATTCCTATATAGCTATATTAATATTAAAATTTATATATATATATATTGAATGTTTGATCTTGCACCCGTACATTGAAGGATTCACTGAAGACCCTTTTGTTTTGTTTTTATTTTTATTATGACCGACACAGAAGCTCACAATATTCCAGGAGAAATACTAGACACAGGGGAAACCATCCCTGGGGCCAGCACATTCCAATTTACAGAGGAGGGTGCTAGCCGGATTAGATTTGGTGCACTGACTACAGGCCCCACAACAGATAAGCCTGCATTTAGCTATACACATTTATTAAAATTAAAGCAAAGAGAAAAGGATCTTACCCTGCATGGGACATATTTGTCTGAATATCATCAGAAGGGTTATATCCCTAGAGCGTTTAGGATAAAAAATATGCTTACAATAGGTAGGAATAATCCTGCCTTTTGCGAAAAATGGTGCAATATAGAGAATAAGTGCTCTCTAGACCTTGTACTATTGGTGATAAAAGAAGTGGCACGCCTGCTGTCACTAATTAAGATTGAAATAGCAACCTATGAACAAATTAATATACCCAAACTACAAGTGGATATTAGTGAGAACTGGCTTTAGAAATTATAAGAAAAGATAAATAAGTATGAGTCTGACTTGATTGACTTTAAGAATAAAAAATTAGAAGCCGTTATCAGTGATTACCGCAATAAGCCAGTATATCTTTGGCAACTTACAAGACAGGAGAGACAGAGACAATTCCAACATTGGAAGAGATGCCCAAGATACCAGAAACCCTGAGATCTGAACACAGTTGAAAGCTCTGGTTCTGGGTCTGGCTCAAAAGGTGAGCCCAAAGCTATCACCAATACAACAGAACAAGCCTCAGGGTAACCACTCGCTCAAAAACTTAAAAGAGCTACCACACGGCGAGGGGGGTATAAAGAGAAAACCTCCACTCATACTTCCCAAATGACATCTGAAAGCATTGTTGTCAACCTAAGCCATCATGCATCAAGCACACTGGAACTGTGTGTGCTCAACAAGGGACTAACATTTATCCCGACCTGCAGAACAGATCCCTTTGACCTGTTTATCGATACCAAGTTGTTCCATAGAAATTTGGGAACAACGAACAACCCCAGTATTATCACCTTTACCAGACTAACACTGGCAGAGATGGAGGAATCGATCAAACTTCACAAGAATGACACCTATAATAACCTCTCTACTGATTAACGACAAGCTCTGAAGAATCTCACAGATGATAATACTCTAATTATACATGAAGCTGACAAGGGCGGTGCAGTAGTGCTATTAGACTACATCAGTTACAAGGCCGAAATATTATCTCAACTGATGGATCCTACAACATATAGAAAGTTACCAAGTGATCCCACCTCTGGCTTTAAAGCACAAATTGACCAATATCTAGGAATGACTTTGCAAGAAGGCATTATTGATAAGGACACTCTGGCTTTCCTGACAGTGCCACATCCCAGGATTCCAGTATTTTATACGTTACCGAAGATCCATAAGCAATTGCATAAACCACCAGGGAGACCCATTGAAGCCTAGTTATCAACGTGTCTACTTACCTGCCATCGCCGGCCCAATACGCCCGCCTAAGCTCGCCTACCATCGCCGCCGCGGACCTGAATATTTTCGCCAAAGTTATCAATAAAGCTGTCAAAAAGCCACGCACCAAGTACGGGGCGATGAGCGGCGGACTGTGATAGTTATCACTCATCCGATCTCGCTGCTCTTTGGCTTTTTTACAGCTTTATTGCTAGCCTGTCACTAAGCACTCACACTAAACTACACTGTTCTACCCCCTATACCAGCGCCCCCGGAGCCCCCCGCAACTAAATAAAGTTATTAACCCCCTAAACCGCCGCTCCCGAACACAGCCGCAAATATAATAAACTGATTAACCCCTAAACCGCCGCTCCCGGACCCCGCCGCCACCTACATAATACCTAGTAACCCCTATCCTGCCCCCTCTATACCACTGCCACCTATAATAAATGTATTAACCCCTATCCTGCCGATCCCGTACCCCACCGCAACTAAATAAATTGTTTAACCCCTAAACCGTCGCTCCCGGACCCCGCCGCCACCTATATTAAACTTATTAACCCCTTTCCTGCCCCCCTATAATAAACGTATTAACCCCTATCCTGCCCCCCTATACCGCCGCCACTATAATAAAATTATTAACCCCTAAACCTAAGTCTAACCCTAACCCTAACACCCCCCTAACTTAAATATTAATTAAATACATCTAAATATTATAACTCTTATTAACTAAATTAAATCCTATTTAAAACTAAATACTTACCTTTAAAATAAACCCTAATATAGCTACAATATAAATAATAATTATATTGTAGCTATCTTAGGATTTATTTTTATTTTACAGGCAAATATCAATTTATTTTAACTAGGTACAATAGCTATCAAATAGTTATTAACTATTTAATAGCTACCTAGTTAAAATAAAGAGAAATTTACCTTTAAAATAAAAACTAACCTAAGTTACAATTACACCTAACACTACACTATCATTAAATAAATTATTCCTATTTAAAACTAAATATTTACCTGTAAAATAAACCCTAAGATAGCTACAATGTAATTAATAATTACATTGTAGCTATTTTAGGATTTATATTTATTTTACAGGTAACTTTGTATTTATTTTAGCTAGTTAGAATAGTTATTAAATAGTTATTAACTATTTAATAACTACCTAGTATTTATTTTAGCTAGTTAGAATAGTTATTAAATAGTTATTAACTATTTAATAACTACCTAGCTAAAAGAAATACAAAATTACCTGTAAAATAAATCCTAAGCTAAGTTACAATTACACTACACTATCATTAAATAAATAAAATAAATTACCTACAAATAACTACAATTAAATACAATTAAATAAACTAACTAAAGTACAAAAAAAAAAAAAAAAACTAAGTTACAAAAAATAAAAAAAATAAGTTACAAACATTTAAAAAAATATTACAACAATTTTAAGCTACTTACAACTAATCTAAGCCTCCTAATAAAATAACAAACCCCCCAAAATAAAAAAATGCCCTACCCTATTCTACATTAAAAAATTAACAGCTCTATTACCTTACCAGCCCTTAAAAGGGCCTTTTGCGTGGTAAGATTCCCAGAGGCAGTTGCGCCGCCAGGGGACATGTTGCGCCGCCAGGGGACACTTGACAAGTGGGCCTGGCACACAAGCTGGCAGGCAGGCAACTTCAATTAGATTGCACTAGCAGACTGATGTTTCACAGTCAAATATTTTTTTTTTAAATATTTACACTACTGTTACAACAAATATGAGTGGTGGCACTCACTTGGCAAGTGGGCCTGGCACACACGCTGGCAGGCAGGCAACTTCAATTAGATTACACTAGCAGACTGATGTTTCACAGTCAAAAAAGTTTTTTTTAAAATATATACACTACTGTTACAACAAATATGATTGGTGGCACTAGTTGGCAAGTGGGCCTGGCACACACGCTGGCAGGCAGGCAACTGCAATTAGATTGCACTAGCAGACTGATGTTTCACAGTCAAAAAAGTTTTTTTTTAAAATATTTACACTACTGTTACAACAAATATGAGTGGTGCCACTAACTTGGCAAGTGGTCCTGGCACACACGCTGGTAGGCAGGCAACTGCAATTAGATTGCACTAGCAGACTGATGTTTCACAGTCAAATTTTTTAAAAAAAAATATGTACACTACTGTTACAACAAATATGAGTGGTGCCACTAACTTGGCAAGTGGGCCTGGCACAAATTCTGGCAGGCAGGCAACTTCAATTAGATTACACTAGCAGACTGATTTTTCACAGTCAAATTTTTTTTTTTTTAAATATTTACACTACTGTTACAACAAATATGAGTGGTGCCACTAGTTGGCAAGTGGGCCTGGCACACACGCTGGCAGGCAGGCAACTGCAATTAGATTGCACTAGCAGACTGATGTTTCACAGTCAAAAAAGTTTTTTTTTAAAATATTTACACTACTGTTACAACAAATATGAGTGGTGCCACTAACTTGGCAAGTGGTCCTGGCACACACGCTGGTAGGCAGGCAACTGCAATTAGATTGCACTAGCAGACTGATGTTTCACAGTCAAATTTTTTAAAAAAAAATATGTACACTACTGTTACAACAAATATGAGTGGTGCCACTAACTTGGCAAGTGGGCCTGGCACAAATTCTGGCAGGCAGGCAACTTCAATTAGATTACACTAGCAGACTGATGTTTCACAGTCAAAAAAGTTTTTTTTTTAAATATTTACACTACTGTTACAACAAATATGAGTGGTGCCACTAACTTGGCAAGTGGTCCTGGCACACACGCTGGTAGGCAGGCAACTGCAATTAGATTGCACTAGCAGACTGATGTTTCACAGTCAAATTTTTTAAAAAAAAATATGTACACTACTGTTATAACAAATATGATTGGTGGCACTAGTTGGCAAGTAGGCCTGGCACACACGCTGGCAGGCAGGCATCTGCAATTAAATAACACTAGCAGACTGATGTAAATGTTTTTTTTTTTAAAAAGTTACACTAATGTTACAACAGATATGAGTGGTGGCACTGAGGATGGAAGTAGGCACAGTATATGCTGTGAGCCTGACACACAGGCTGGCACTAGTGGCAGGCTGGCCTGGCAACTAAAATTAAATAACACTAGCAGACTGATGTAAAAGTTTTTTTTAAAAAAAGTTACACTAATGTTACAACAGATATGAGTGGTGGCATTGAGGATGGAAGTAGGCACAGTATATGTTGTGAGCCTGACACACAGGCTGGCACTAGTGGCAGGCTGGCCTGGCAACTAAAATTAAATAACACGAGCAGACTGATGTAAAAGTTTTTTTTTAAAAAAATTACACTAATGTTACAACAGATATTAGTGGTGGCAATGAGGATGGAAGTAGGCAAAGTATATGCTGTGAGTCTGACACACAGGTTGGCACTAGTGGCAGGCTGGCCTGGCAACTAAAATTAGATAACACTAGCAGACTGATGTAAAAAAAAAATTAATTTTTTTTTATACTAATGTTACACCAGATATGAGTGGTGGCACTGAGGCTGGCAGTGGCAGGCTGGCCTGGCAACTGAAATTAGATTACACTAGCAAACTGATGTAACTGTTTTTTTTTTTTAAATTTACACTAATGTTACACCAGATATGAGTGGTGGCAGTGAGCAAGTAGGCACAGTATATGCTTGCTGTGAGCCTCACACACAGGCTGAGAGGCAGGCAAATGCAATTAGATTACAAAAAAAAAAAAAACAACTGAAGTTCTATCCCTAAAAAGGGCTTTTTGGGGTGCTGTCTTTACAGCAGAGATCAGATGAGTCCTTCAGACTGTAGTGGACACGGAATACACTAGCCTAGCTATCAATTTCCCTAAAAAATCATCAGCAGCAGCACTATCACTCCTCTCACTAAGAACGCAGGATCAGAATGAATCTAAAATGGCTTCTGCCCAGGAGCTGGGAGGGTCTGGGAGGGAGTGTCTGCTGCTGATTGGCTGAAATGTGTCTGCAGACTGTGAGATACAGGGTCAAAGTTTACTCAATGATGATGACGGCGAACTGTTCGCGACATCACTAGTTAAGAGCTTTATGGACTAACGCCGGTTTATAAAGCTTCAAACTACTTTTCTTTAACGTACACTAATAGCCATAAACTACCTATGTACCCTTAAACCGAGGCCCCACCACATCGCCGGCACTCTAATAAAATTTTTTAACCCCTAACCTGCCGACCGCACACCGCCGCCACCTACATTATCCCTATGTACCCCTATTCTGCTGCCCCTAACATCGCCAACACCTACATAATATTTATTAACCCCTAATATGCCCCTCCCAACGTCGCCGCTACCTACCTACACTTATTAACCCCTAATCTGCCGACCGGACCTCGTCGCTACTCTAATAAATGTATTAACCCCTAAACCCCCGCACTCCCACCTCGCAAACTGTATAATAAATAGTATTAAACCCTAATCTGCCCTCCCTAACATCTTTGACACTTAACTTCAAGTATTAACCCCTAATCTGCCGACTGGACCTCGCCGCTACTCTAATAAATGTATTAACCACTAAAGCTAAGTCTAACCCTAACACTAACACCCCCCTAAGTTAAATATAATTTTTATCTAACGAAATAAGTTAACTCTTATTAAATAAATTGTTCCTATTTAAAGCTAAATACTTACCAGTAAAATAAACCCTAATATAGCTACAATATAATTAATAATTATATTGTAGCTATTTTAGGATTTATATTTATCTTACAGGCAACTTTGTATTTATTTTAACTAGGTACAATAGCTATTAAATATTTAATAACTATTTAATAGCTACCTAGTTAAAATAATTACAAAATTACCTGTAAAATAAATCCTAACCTAAGTTACAATTAAACCTAACACTACACAATCAATAAATAAATTAACTAAACTACCTACAATTACCTACAATTAAATCAACTAAACTAAATTACAAAAAAAACTAATTACACCTACTCTAAGCCCCCTAAAAAAATAACAAAGCCCCCCAAAATAAAAAAATGCCCTACCCTATTCTAAAATAAAAAGTTAACAGCTCTATTATCTTACCAGCCCTTAAAAGGGCCTTTTGCGGGGCATGCCCCAAAGAAAACAGCTCTTTTGCCTGTAAAAAAAAACATACAATACCCCCCAACATTACAACCCACCACCCACATACCCCTAATCTAACCCACCCAAACCCCCCTTAAAAAACCTAACACTAAGCCCCTGAAGATCTTCCTACCTTATCTTCACCCAGCCGGGTATCACCGATCCGTCCAGAAGATGGTCCGAAGTCTTCATCCTATCTGGGCAGAAGAGCTCCTCCAGAGGGTCCAAAGTCTTCATCCTATCTGGGCAGAAGAGGACATCCTGACCGGCAGACATCTTCATCCAGGCGGCATCTTCTTCCATCCGGCGTGGAGCGGGACCATCTTGAAGCAGCCGACGTGGAGCCATCCTTCTTCACCGACGGACTAACGACGAATGAAGGTTCCTTTAAATGACGTCATCCAAGATGGCGTCCATCAAATTCCGATTGGCTGATAGGATTCTATTAGCCACTCGGAATTAAGGTAGGAAAAATCTGATTGGCTGATTCAATCAGCCAATCAGATTCAAGTTCAATTCGATTGGCTGATCCAATCAGCCAATCAGATTGAGCTTGCATTCTATTGGCTGATCGGAACATATATATATATATATATATATTTTTTTTTTTATATGTCTATATATGTGTACATATATATTAAAGTATTTATATGTGTATATATGTATTTACCAACAAATAAACACATATATATATATATATATATATATATATATATATATATATGTACACATATATATATATATATATATATATATTTATAAATATATGTATATTTATAAATATATATATTTTTAAAAACATATATATGTAGACATATGTAATTTTGAATAAAAAGAACATATTCCATTACATAAAGAACATTGGAAAATGAAATATTCATAATTTCATGTTGGGTTAAAGCTATTGAGAATATGTGATGGTGTTTGCGCAAGAGAGGTTTTTTCAACTTTTTTCTCCATTGACTTCTATGGGGGGATCCGTGAACGCAGTCGTGATTTTTGAATTTCAATTTTTTGCCCAAGTCGGGTTAACGCTGGAAAAAAGTAACAGTTTACAGACTAGCGCATAAATGAAAATCCTACCGGAGTTTTCACTATAGCGAAAACACAAAATAATGCTCCACTTGTAATCTAGCCCTATGTGTATATATGCATTTATATGTGTACATATGTATGTGTACAGATTCATACAAATACATAGATATAGATAGATAGATACCGTAGATAGATGGATGGATAGATAGATGATAGATACTGTGTATATGATGTGATACTGATATATGTTGTATTTACACATGTGACCAAGGCCTCTGTGTGGAGCCAAAACGTTATGTGTTTTTCTTTTTGACACAGTAAAGGTGTTGTATTTAAGCTCTGAGTGCCTGCTATTTCTTGAAGATCGAGGGGGATATATACTGGATACTGATCCCCAAGTGTTCTATACATACAGGGAGTGCAGAATTATTAGGCAAATGAGTATTTTGACCACATCATCCTCTTTATGCATGTTGTCTTACTCCAAGCTGTATAGGCTCGAAAGCCTACTACCAATTAAGCATATTAGGTGATGTGCATCTCTGTAATGAGAAGGGGTGTGGTCTAATGACATCAACACCTTATATCAGGTGTGCATAATTATTAGGCAACTTCCTTTCCTTTGGCAAAATGGGTCAAAAGAAGGACTTGACAGGCTCAGAAAAGTAAAAAATAGTGAGATATCTTGCAGAGGGATGCAGCACTCTTAAAATTGCAAAGCTTCTGAAGCGTGATCATCGAACAATAAAGCGTTTCATTCAAAATAGTCAACAGGGTCGCAAGAAGCGTGTGGAAAAACCAAGGCGCAAAATAACTGCCCATGAACTGAGAAAAGTCAAGCGTGCAGCTGCCAAGATGCCACTTGCCACCAGTTTGGCCATATTTCAGAGCTGCAACATCACTGGAGTGCCCAAAAGCACAAGGTGTGCAATACTCAGAGACATGGCCATGGTAAGAAAGGCTGAAAGACGACCACCACTGAACAAGACACACAAGCTGAAACGTCAAGACTGGGCCAAGAAATATCTCAAGACTGATTTTTCTAAGGTTTTATGGACTGATGAAATGAGAGTGAGTCTTGATGGGCCAGATGGATGGGCCCGTGGCTGGATTGGTAAAGGGCAGAGAGCTCCAGTCCAACTCAGACGCCAGCAAGGTGGAGGTGGAGTACTGGTTTTGGCTGGTATCATCAAAGATGAGCTTGTGGGGCCTTTTCGGGTTGAGGATGGAGTCAAGCTCAACTCCCAGTCCTACTGCCAGTTTCTGGAAGACACCTTCTTCAAGCAGTGGTACAGGAAGAAGTCTGCATCCTTCAAGAAAAACATGATTTTCATGCAGGACAATGCTCCATCACACGCATCCAAGTACTCCACAGCGTGGCTGGCAAGAAAGGGTATAAAAGAAGTAAATCTAATGACATGGCCTCCTTGTTCACCTGATCTGAACCCCATTGAGAACCTGTGGTCCATCATCAAATGTGAGATTTACAAGGAGGGAAAACAGTACACCTCTCTGAACAGTGTCTGGGAGGCTGTGGTTGCTGCTGCACGCACTGTTGATGGTGAACAGATCAAAACACTGACAGAATCCATGGATGGCAGGCTTTTGAGTGTCCTTGCAAAGAAAGGTGGCTATATTGGTCACTGATTTGTTTTTGTTTTGTTTTTGAATGTCAGAAATGTATATTTGTGAATGTTGAGATGTTATATTGGTTTCACTGGTAAAAATAAATAATTGAAATGGGTATATATTTGTTTTTTGTTAAGTTGCCTAATAATTATGCACAGTAATAGTCACCTGCACACACAGATATCCCCCTAAAATAGCTAAAACTAGAAACAAACTAAAAACTACTTCCATACATATTCAGCTTTGATATTAATGAGTTTTTTGGGTTCATTGAGAACATGGTTGTTGTTCAATAATAAAATTAATACTAAAAAATACAACTTGCCTAATAATTCTGCACTCCCTGTATAAGTAGAGATTCCTATATATCTCTATATATCTATACCTAGTTCATCTTTAATAGTGAAAGTTCTTGCACATGTTCAAAAAGTATAAACTAAAATATACTAAAGGAGAATCTGTTTGTTACTGTTTTTTCTGTGATTGATTAACACAGGGCTTGTGGGAAATATTATAATTCGGACTTTGAAGCTGCGTAGCCTCAGAATTTTCAGAATATTTGTACAACATTTTTACAACAATTTGGGCTGTGTCCTGGATCTCTCCTTTCACTAACTCTTTTCACTAACTAGTCTTAGTCCTTGAGGAAACAGCTAAGCAGTTAAAAATCCTTTGATGACCATGGTCTTATAAAGAGTAACTTTGGCATGTTAAACTGTTCTCTTATTGTTTGATTTCAACAAATGTCTTTGAAAAGCTCATAATAACAACATGAAGATCTATGTACACTAGCACAAATTCCATTAACATGGACATTTTCATACATTTTCTTAGGTGGGTTGTAAGAATCCCTTGTAAGCACAGAAATATTGTAGATGAAGAGATTTGTCTTTACAATGCATATATTTAAATATGTAAAGTTGAAATTTACTTACAGAACTGCAATAGAATTGACTGACATAGCCATTATAATAATTACTTTATGAAGTAAATGTACGTATATATTTATAGTTATGTTGTTATTTAGTGAATTAGAATCTAATTACTTTTTTATTTTGTTAATTATAAAACATCCCTTATCTATTTTGTTCTTTCTGTTAATTAAGAATAATCATTTCTATAGAATAGCCAATTTAAAAACAAATGAATAAACGCAAATTATATTCATGTGGGTGGATATAGAAAAAGAGATTTTCCTTTACTACTTTTTTGCATTTATATCTATTATATTAGAGCTATTTTGCTGCAGGCGAGTTTTATCATAATCTCTGGTGAAAAACTGACACTTGGGAACCTAATGCAACCACAATCTTTCTTTTTCTGTATTGAAATATGGGTAATTGTAAAACTAGTGTGACCATGCAGCTTCTTTTTTTTTCCACTTGACAGCAATGTTCTGACAGTTTGACATTGCTAAAAAGATTTTTTTTTTCTTAAAAGTGAGAAAAGAATTAAAATATCCTTAGTACAACAGCAGGGAGTTGTGACACAGGTTAATCTGTAACCCAATATTTAGCTACTTAAGATGATAATTAATTCCAAGATAGTTTGCTACTCTGTTAGAAAGCCAAAACCAATTAGTACAATGAAGATTTATAAATATATAATAAAACTATGTTTAAAAATGTACAGAAGATGTAAGACATGAAAATTACCTAGCCAGACTTTGGAGATTGCACAATTATATAGGGACTGTATTCAGTTGGATTCAATTATGTGTTTCAAATTCAGTAAGACTAAAATCATCTGTATATTTGATGCTGCATCAGAACACAAGGAAAAGGGATGGAGAATGAGAGAGGAGAGAGAGATAGAGAGAGTTGGGGGTGCGGAGTGAGAGGCAGAGAGAGAGAGAGATGGAGAGTGTGAGAGTGATAGATAGAGAGAGAGAGAGAGATTTGCATATTGGGGCATATATGGAAGGCTCCCAAATCCCAGTACACACACAGAAATTTAACAAGAAAAACTGTGAGGATTCAAAAAACAAAGTTATAGATCCAGTTCTTCCAAAAAACACAGTGTGGTAGACCCTTGGATTGTCAAAAGGATAAAAACAAAATAGATTCCTAGACTTGATCTTCTTGGGTTCAATTAATAACTTTAACTTGGCAGCATATTTATATCTGGTTTGGACTTATTTTACATTATTTTATGGTATTACCTCCTTAGGATAATGATCTTTATAAATAATATAGTGTAATCTTTTATTTATTTATTATCGGTTATTTGTAGAGCGCCAACAGATTCCGCAGTGCTGTAAACAGAGGGTAGCACAACAAAACAATTAAAGGGATCAGATGGGTAGAGGGCCCTGCCAAGAGTTGCACTGTTGTAATTAGCTCTTAAGAAGGTGATATACAAACAGCTGTACTTAAGGGGGTTCAGGTGATAGCAATGGAGGAGTGGAGCTGGTATAAAGTAAGGTTAGCGTAGGTTGTATTCATCCCTGAACAGTAGAGTCTTTAGGGAGCGCTTCAAGCTGTTAAAACTAGGGGAGAGTCTTGTGGGGCGAGGCAGAGAGTTCCACAAGATGGAAGCCAGTCTGGAGAAGTCCTATAAACGGGAGTGCGATGAGGTAACCAGAGAGGAGGAGAGTAGGAGGTCATGAGCAGAGCAAAGGGGACGGGAGGGAGAGTATCTGAAGACAAGGTCTGAGATAAAGGGAGAGCAGTGCAGTTGAGGGCTTTGTATGTCAGAGTGAGAACTTTGTGTTTGATCCTAGAGGCAAGAGGAAGCCAGTGAAGGGATTGGCAGAGAGCAGCAGCAGATGAAGAGCGATGTGTAAGGAAGATGAGTCTGGCAGAGGCATTCATTATGGATTGTAAAGGAGCTAGGCGGCAGGTGGGGAGACCAGAGAGGACAGAGTTGCAGTAATCAAGACGGGAAAGAATGAGAGAGTGGATTAAAATCTTAGTTGTGTCTTGTGTAAGGAAGTGTCTAATTTTGGAGATGTTTTTTAAGGTGGAAGTGGCAGGCTTTAGCCAAGGACTGAATGTGAAGAGTGAAGGAAAGATCTGAGTCAAATGTGACCCCGAGACATCGGGCATGCAGGGTAGGGGTAATGATGGAGTTGTCGACAGTTATAGAGATATTGGGGGTGGAGATTTTAGAAGATGGGGGGAAAATAAGGAGCTCAGTTTTGGAGAGATTTAGCTTGAGGTAGTGAGAGGACATCCAGGAAGAGATGTGAGAAAGACAGTTAGTGACACAGGTTAGCAAGGAAGGAGATAGGTCTGGTGCAGAGAAGTAGATTTGGGTGTCATTGGCATACAAATGATATTGGAAACTGTATGATTTTATTAGGGAACCTAGTGATGACGTAAAGATTGAGAAGAGAAGGGGACAGAGAACAGAGCCTTGCGGTACTCCGACAGAAAGTGGTGACGGGGCAGAGGCGGCCCCAGAGAAGGCTACACTGAAGGTACGGTTTGATAGGTAGGAAGAGAGCCATGAAAGTGCTGTGTCACAGATGCTGAAGGATTGGAGGGTTTGGAGCAAAAGAGGGTGGTCGACAGTATCAAAGGCTGCGGACAGATCAAGGAGGATAAGCAGAGAGAAGTGGCCTTTTGATTTTGCTGTAAGTAGGTCGTTGGTGACCTTAACAATAGCTGTCTCTGTGGAGTGATAGGGATGAAATCCAGATTGCAGCGGGTCAAGAAGGGAGTTTAACGTAAGGAAATGGGATAGGCATTCATATACTAGTTTTTTGAGAAGTTTTGAAGCAAGAGGGAGGAGGGAAAAAGGGCGGTAGTTGGATGGGGAGGTAGGATCAAGGGAAGGTTTTTTGAGGATAGGTGTGACCAGTGCATGTTTCATCGATGAGGGAAATGTACCAGTGCTGAGGGAGAGGTTGAAAATGTGTGTTAGTATAAGGGTAAGGTTAGCAGAGAGGGAGGAGAGTAGCTGTGAGGGAATAGGGTCAAGGGGACAGGTAGCGAGGTGGGAGCGCAGTATAAGTGCCGAAACTTCTTCCTCAGTAACAGGGGAGAATGAACTAAGTTTCAGGTTATGAGGGTTGTGGTTGAGTGAGAGCATTTGAGGGGGGTGAGAATGGAATTATGTTGAGAGCTGATTTCATGTCTGATGGAGTCAATTTTGTTAATGAAGTGACTGGCAAAGTCTTGAGCTGACAGAGAAGTTGTATGAGGAAGTGGGGGAGGGTGGAGGAGAGTATTGAAAGTAGAGAACAGACGTTTTGGGTTTGGAGAAAGATTAGAGATAAGAGTAGAGAAGTAGTGTTGCTTGTGGAGATTAAGGGCAGAATAGTAGGAATTCAAGATGAATTTGTAATGAAGAAAATCAGCTGAACTCCGTGATTTTCTCCAATGCCGTTCAGCAATCTAATGACATTTAGTTCATATTTATCTGGACTATGAAAAAGAAAGACAGCTTTCAAAAAGAACAGTGTAATGTTATTACTACTGTATTACTGGGAGAGTATACATAATATTCCATCACATTCATCTGGACTGTTAATATGAGGCATAAAAATTTCTAAACAGTACCAGTATATTATATTTCTTTAAAAGTGATTGCGGAATATACATATTTGTGGATTTTTATTGTTTTAAAACATTCTAAATAACGTGTTTGAATTATTTTAATGCATGTTATTCTATTTTATATGTAGTCATTGTACATGAAAATGAAATTGTAGGCAAAATTATATATAAAATTCAAATTATCTAGGAATTAGGAGAGCAGCTTCCACATATCTTACTTTGGAAATACAGAGCACACTGTATAGACTTTTATAGCACTTATTTGCATGTACAGACATGCAGCCATAGTCATAGCGTATTTACGTGTTCTATGTTAAAATGCTTTTTTACCTTTTTTCCAAATTTTTAATGATTAAACAAAGGTAATGGACTTGTGGCCTTTAATGGAAGCCATTACCAGTCTAGAGATTTCTAAGATAGTTATTGGAAATAAAATGCTTTTCCTTAACCCTTTTCATTTTATTGAGTGAAACAAACACAGTAGACACAAAGCTTTTAAAGATAAATATCATATTGTTATTAGATATTAAAACAATAAAATATCTATATATCACCATATGTGAACTATATAATTAACAGATAGGAGCTAACCAGCACTACAATCCAAAAGAGTGGGAAAAACTTATTCAATGAAAATATTTATATGAGATAAAATGCTAATCCTCTAAAATAAATTACACAAACAAGAGAAATTATGGGGGCTTACAACACTATTCCCTACTGTCATGGATACCGGGCTGCAAGGGTTAAACCCCAACACCCTACTACCTCACCCCCTCTCATTCTTGGTGGTTTTGGGCTCCTCAGAGCACTCACGATCTCCCAGACCTTTCCATTTGTGAGAATTTGTGTGTTAACCTGATCTTGAAAGAGCTGGTCTCTGACCGACCTATCCCTCTCTGGCCAGCTTGGCCCCTGGATCTGCCGGTTGGCTGCCGCACCCAGCATCCTTGCCTCTGTACTCCACTCTTTTGGGGACTGGTACCCAGTGGGGAGGGTAAGATGTGGGCCAATTGCTGGAGGTAAGCTCCATAGGGAACCAGGGTTTCTGAGCCCTACTTAACAGACCGCCCTTCGGCTGGCCGACCCATGGAACTACCAGCCAGCCACAGCAGCTTGGCTTCCCGGTCCCCTTTAACGCAGGTCACTCCAGTGGCCCCTTGTCCTAGAGCTCCGCTCTTTTGGGGATTGATACCACTCAGGGAGGACTAGAGGGGAGGTGATTTCCACGGTTGAGCCCTCTTAGAAACCTGGGGTTTCGGACCTCCCCTCAATACCCATTTCCCAGAGGTGTACACTGGGTAGCCCATAACTCTGACCCCCAGTCTGAAGACTGAAGCAACTGGGGGCCAAGGGCTTTCCAGCAACACCCTGGAAGTGCCACTGCTCCCCCGGGATCTTCCAAATGCACCCTCCCTGTACCGCTGGACACTGGGGGACATTGGACATTATGGAGGTGCCAGTCTGTCTAAAGGGGCAGGAATGGTGGGAGATTTGGGGGACTGATAAGGCTCTTATCAAGATCAGTTTGTATATAAATGTTGTGTGTTTTCCCAATAACGTGTACTTCTTGTTTCACCTGAATGCTATTCTGTCTTGTTATTTGGGTGGGAACTGCTATAATCACTCTTCTCCACTTCATAGTGGCAGGTTCCAGGTGCTGGAAGGATCCATTGGAGGAGCGGTGAGATGTTTCCATCTACCTAAAAGGTCCAAACCACCACCTAAAGACATACTTGGATGGAGAAGTATGAGAAGCTCTAGAAGGAAGAACTAAAGAGCCTGCTGGAGGCCTGAGGGAAAACTGCTGGGAACAAGTCTAAGGCAGTGATCATCAAAGAGCTGATGGAGGATGATCAGGCTAGTGCACCCGCTAGTGAGGCCAGTGGTAGCCAAGAGGGAGGATGGATTAATGGGGCCTCCTCACAGGTGACCACAATGTCTGACCTCGAGAGGCAGGTCAAGTAGTGTCTGGCTTTCTATGGACCTAACCCACCCGAGGAGATTAATACTCGTGTAGTTGCTGATGGGTCCATCTGATGGAGCTCCAGAAGTCCATGAAGGGAGCGTTGCCAGATCCCCTGGACACATCCAAAGATCAAGCCAACTATGACCGGGTAAAAGAGTGCATTCTTGCCTGCTATGGACCCACTGCGGAGGTGCACCGACTGAATTATCGAGAGCTGCAAAGACAAGAGGGGCAGCCATACACAAAGTGGGCCCACAAGTTAGCCCAGCACTTGGATTCCTGGGCCATTGGCTGCTGCATAACTACCCAAGACAAAGCTATCCAGCTCATCTTACTGGAACAATTTTACAACTGCACCCTGGTGAAGGTACGGGACTAGGTAAAAGGCAAGAAACCCACAAAAGTGGACCAAGCCGCATCCCTGGCAGATCAGTATGTGGATGCCTGGCGCCAGGCTGCCTCATAACCTCAGCCAGACACCCACTCCGCTTCATCCCCAGCTCATCTCCTAGAAGCTCCTCAGCAACCCCAGGCCTGGCCAGCCCCTGTTTCCCTGGCTGGGGTGCTATAGGTGTGGACAACCCAGCCACATCTGATGGTACTGTCCAGCACAGCAGCCTAAGACCCCCTCACCAGCCCAGTAGGTGAGTGCTCCAACCAGGACCTATCCAGCCGCTGTCCACTGCCTGTTTGCAGTGGGTACTGCCAACTATGCCAAGATGAAGAAGTTGGCATCCTACATGAAGTCAGCCCTGTGACCAATAATAACCTCCAGCACCAATGTCAGGACATCTGGGTCAATGGGTAGGTGGCCCAGGAATTAAGCAACACTGGAGCCACAGTCTCCCTGATCCAACCCCACATGGCCCCCACCTCCTGCCGAACAGGGAGGATCCTTGCCATTCGGGTGGCTGGAGATGCCATATTGAAGATCCACACAGTCTGGGTGCACCTGAACTGGGGAGCCAGCTCCCGTGATGTGGAGGTGGGCATCATGAAACAGCTACCTGCCGAGGTCTTGTTGGGGAATGACCTTGGCCACCTTGCATCAGCCTTTGTGGATGATAACTCCCCGGATACCTGCCCAATGACCACCCACCAGCAGGCCAGGAACAAAGCCACCACACCAGATCTGGGGACCCAGGTGAGAAATTCTGCCCTTACTCCTACCTTACCGCAACATTCTGCCCTGACTCCTACTTTGCCCCGACCTTCCGCTCCAACCCTACCCCCTTAACAACCCTGCTGGGCATTCTCCTCCAACTTTGCCCAGGAGACCTTGAGCGACCTGTCCTTAGCCCCTTACTGAGACCGTGTAGGTACTGACCCCAAGCGTCCCAGGGAGGAACCTTTCCAGTGGAACATTTCCAGTGGGAGAGAGGGCTCCTGTACCAGATCTCTGAGAGTAGAAAAGGGCTGGTGCCCAAACGTCAGCTGGTTGTACCGAAGAAGTTTCGGTCCACCATATTGCAGACAGGGCATGATATTCCCCTAGTCAGACATTTAGAAAAGTCCAGGACCTACCACCACCTGACCCAGACCTTCTTTTGGCCAGGGATTACAGTAGAACCTTTCCAGTGGAACATTTCCAGTGGGAGGGAGGGCTCCTGTACCGGATCTCTGAGAGTAGAAAAGGGCTGGTGCCCAAACGTCAGCTGGTTGTACCGAAGAAGTTTCGGTCCACCATATTGCGGACAGGGCATGATATTCCCCTAGTCAGACATTTAGAAAGTCCAGGACCCATCACCACCTGACCCAGACCTTCCTTTGGACAGGGATTACAGTAGACATTAAGGACTACTGTAAAACTTGCCCAGTATGTCAGACGGTAGGTAAGACAGGAGACCACACTAAAGCTCCTCTGCATCCTCTTCCCATTATTGACGAGCCCTTCAGTAGAGTGGCAGTAGATATAATTGAACCTTAAGCCTGACCTAGCCTCACTGGGAAGAAGTATATACTTAGAGTGGCTGACCAAGCCACCCGATAACCGGAGGCAACCCCCCTGGCCAATATCCAAGCGGCAACAGTGGCAGATGCAATGCTCCGGATATTCACCAGGGTAGGCTTCCCCCTGGAAGTGATCTCTGACCAGGGAAACCAGTTCACTGTGAAGATAACTTGGCAGTTGTTGAGGCTATGTGGGATCAAACCACTGCAGAGTGCTCCTTATCACTCCCAGACTAATGGGCTTTGTGAGAAGTTTAATGGGACCTTAAAGCAGCTGCTTAGGATGTTCATGTCCACTCACAATGTCCTCCAGCTCAGGGACCACCTGAAGGACCTCACCAACAGGGTGCAAGAGAACCTTCAGGTCACTCAAAGAAAACAGCAACGATGGTACGACCGAAATGCTCGTACTCATACCTTGACAGTAAGGCAGAAGGTCCTAGCTATGAAGACTGTCAAAACAGACAAGCTACAGGCCTACTGGCAGGGACCCTACTGGGTGGTGGAACAGCTGAATGACACCACCTACCTGGTAGCCAAATGTTCAGATGACCGAGTCCACTGAACCTTTCATGTGAACATGTTAAAGGCATACCTAGAAAGGACCAAGGATGTGGCAGCTATCTGTGCTATGGCAGTGGTGGACTCTGAGACAGTTCCCATGCCGGTGCTATCTGGGCAAAATGAGACCCCCCAAGGAGTAGCCGGCATACCCCTAGACGAGAGGTTAGGGACAGGACAGAGAGAGCAAGTCCGGCGACTCCTTGAAGACAGATGAGATATGTTCTCTACTGTCCCTGGGTACACCGCAGCAGTCATACACCGAGTGGAGACCCCAGGACAGGCCCCCCTATGACAGGCAGCCTACAGGGTCCCAGAGGCAGTCAGGGACAGTATGAACCGCAAGCTCAGGGGAATGTTGAACCTAGGTGTTGTTGAACCATCCAAAAGTCCCTGGGCCTCCCCGGTGGTGCTGGTACCAAAGAAAGACAGGACTACCCGGTTCTGCATCGACTACCGTCAGCTTAATGACAGAACCACAACGGATGCCTACCCTATGCCCTGAGTTGATGACCTGTTAGACAGAATTGCCCGCAACCACTACCTGACCCCCCTCAACCTCTGCAAGGGATACTTGCAGATCCCCTTAGACCCTGAGTCCATCGCCAAGTCCGTCTTCATCAACCCCTTTGGGCTCTACCAGTTCAAGGTCATGCTGTTTGGGATGAATAATGCTCCAGGATCACCTTCTGGATGGCCTTCAGGACTATGCCTGTGCATACCTGGATGAAATTGCCATCTCTAGCCACACCTGGAAGGACCATTTGGTCCACTTAGGCATCATTCTAGACCACCTCAGAGTCGTCGGGCTGAAATTAAAGCCCGATAAATGCACCATAGGGTGCTCAGAGGTCCAGTACAAGGGGCAGCAAGTGGACTGCGGAAAGCAGTGGCCAGTGCTGGCTAAGGTTGAGGCAGTGGCAAACTGGCCCATTCCCAAGGCCAAAACCCAAGTTCTGGTTTTCCTAGGAATCGTAGGGTTCTAACGGATATTTGTCCCTAATTACAGTGCCCTAGACAAATCCCTGACCGACCTGGACCTGACCCATTAACGACTTCCCCGACAGGTCCTGTGGTCCCCAAAATGCGAATCTGCCTTCCAGAGCCTTAAGTCTGCCTTAATCTCTGCTCCTGTACTGGCCACTCCTAACCCCACCCAATGTTTTTGTGTCAACACAGATGCCTCCATGTTTGGGTTGGGAGCAGTTTTAAGCCAGGTCAATGAAGGAGGACAAGACCACCCCATAGCCTACATTAGTAGGAAGCTGTTGGCCAGAGAGGTAGGCTATGCAGCGGTGGAGAAGGAATATCTGGCCCTGGTATGGGCCCAGAAGGAACTGCAGCCCTACCTCCATGGGAGACCTTTCACCGTCCGCACAGACCACAACCCCCTTGTATGGCTTAACAGAGTTTCTGTGGACTCCAGGCCAACCCGTGTGTGGATCTAGCTGGGTCTGCTGAACTGGGAGGGGGGAGCTGTCACAGATACCGGTTGCAAGGGTTAAACCCCAACCCCTACTACCTGACCCACTTGCATTCTTAGCTGTTTTGGGCTCCTCAGAGCAACCGTGATCTCCCAGATCTTTCCGTTTGTGAGAATTTGTGTGTAAACCTGATCTTGAAAGAGCTGGTCTCTGACCGACCTATCCCTCTCCGGACGGCCCGCCTCCGCACCCTGCATCTTCCTGAGACCTTTTCCTCCGGCTGCTTCTGAGGCCCTTGCCCCAGGACTCTGCTCTCTTGGGGACTGGTAGCCCGTGGGGAGGGCAAGATGTGGGCCAATTGCCCTACTTAGCAGACCTCCCTTTGGCTGACCGGCACATGGAACTGCCAGTCGGGCACAGTAGCTCAGATTCCCGGTGCCCTATAACTCAGGTTGCTCCATTGGCCCCTCATCCTAGAGCTCCGCTCTTTTGGGGATTGATACCCCTCAGGGAGGACTAGAGGGGGTGATTTCCAGGGGTGAGCCCTCTTAGGAACCAGGGGTTTCGACCTCCCCTCAATACCCATTTCCCAGAGGTCTTCCCGGTGTACGCTGGGTAGCCCATAACTCTGACCCCCAGTCATGAATCAAGTTTGGACTTAAGCAACTGGTGGCCAAGGGCTTTCCAGCAACACCCTGGAAGTGCCACCGCTTCCACGGGATCACCCAGAATGCATCCTTCCTGTAACGCTGGATATTGGGGGCCATTGGACATTATGGAGGCGCCAGCCTGTCTGGAAGGGCGGGAATGGCGGGAGATTTGGGGGACTGATAAGGCTCTTATCAAGATCAGTTTGTGTATAAATGTCATGTGTTTTCCCAATAAAGTGTACTTCTTGTTTCACCTGAATGCTAGTTTGTCTATTTATTTGGGTGGCAACTGCTATAATCACTCTTCTTTGCTACATAGTGGCAAGTTCCAGCTGTTGGAAGGATCCTTTGGCAGAGCTACCCAGTCGGGGTAGTCAGAGTCCATCACACCTACTAATAAAACATAGCTTTGATAAATAAATACAAATAATTGAAAGAAGGTAATATCACATCTAATCACCCTGCTCACATACCACCCTCCCACTGTGTAAGATTAAATAGAATAAAAAATCAGAGTGAATATGAAAATAATAATAAAATAAAAAAAAGTTAAGAAAGAAAGCACTAGATCCCAAAGAGCCTGGCCGATATACTGGAACTACATAAAATAAAATTACTGGCACTAGTCTAGGTTAGAATAGGAATTAATGGAATATGAATATTAAATTCCGGTGCTGCCCCCCATATGTAAATATTAAATCTAGATTAATAGGGAAGAACCTAAGTGGGGGTTAAGATAGCACGCCTTCCTATAAATTACGGAATAAAAATCAATACTTTATTAGTAAATATGATAAAAAGGAGAAAAAGATCTCCTAGGTTACCAACTAAACGAACCAAATGAAATGTATAGTCACCCCCCTGATTCCTGGCCGATAACAGGATACCTCGGCTTCAGGTGACAAGGATGAATAAGATCAAAGAACAGTTAAAAAGTGCAAAAAGGAAGCACTATGTAGCACAAACATGTTTTGGCTGTCTAAGCAGCCTTTCTCAATGTGAAAGTGACCATTGTGATGGTCTAATAAAAAGTATATGCCATCCTGACACACCTTTATATCCTCCAATCTTGGATCACATCAAATACAAGCAATCATCAGCATGTCATACTGACATCCACAGACTTAACATGCATGTAAATAGAGCAAGAGACAGATAAAGAGTTCTATTTATTGTTAGTAAGAAGTAAACTATATTCATATGATATATACAAGGAGTGCAGAATTATTAGGCAAGTTGTATTTTTGAGAATTAATTTTATTATTGAACAACAACCATGTTCTCAATGAACCCAAAAAACTCATTAATATCAAAGCTGAATAGTTTTGGAAGTAGTTTTTAGTTTGTTTTTAGTTATAGCTATTTTAGGGGGATATATGTGTGTGCAGGTGACTATTACTGTGCATAATTATTAGGCAACTTAACAAAAAACAAATATATACCCATTTCAATTATTTATTTTTACCAGTGAAACCAATATAACATCTCAACATTCACAAATATACATTTCCGACATTCAAAAACAAAACAAAAACAAATCAGTGACCAATATAGCCACCTTTCTTTGCAAGGACACTCAAAAGCCTGGCATCCATGGATTCTGTCAGTGTTTTGATCTGTTCACCATCAACATTGCGTGCAGCAGCAACCACAGCCTCCCAGACACTGTTCAGAGAGGTGTACTGTTTTCCCTCCTTGTAAATCTCACATTTGATGATCGACCACAGGTTCTCAATGGGGTTCAGATCAGGTGAACAAGGAGGCCATGTCATTAGATTTTCTTCTTTTATACCCTTTCTTGCCAGCCACGCTGTGGAGTACTTGGACGCGTGTGATGGAGCATTGTCCTGCATGAAAATCATGTTTTTCTTGAAGGATGCAGACTTCTTCCTGTACCACTGCTTGAAGAAGGTGTCTTCCAGAAACTGGCAGTAGGACTGGGAGTTGAGCTTGACTCCATCCTCAACCCGAAAAGGCCCCACAAACTCATCTTTGATGATACCAGGGAGTGCAGAATTATTAGGCAAATGAGTATTTTGACCACATCATCCTCTTTATGCATGTTGTCTTACTCCAAGCTGTATAGGCTCGAAAGCCTACTACAAATTAAGCATATAAGGTGATGTGCATCTCTGTAATGAGAAGGGGTGTGGTCTAATGACATCAACACCCTATATCAGGTGTGCATAATTATTAGGCAACTTCCTTTCCTTTGACAAAATGGGTCAAAAGAAGGACTTGACAGGCTCAGAAAAGTAAAAAATAGTGAGATATCTTGCAGAGGGATGCAGCACTCTTAAAATTGCAAAGCTTCTGAAGCGTGATCATCGAACAATCAAGCGTTTCATTCAAAATAGTCAACAGGGTCGCAAGAAGCGTGTGGAAAAACCAAGGCGCAAAATAACTGCCCATGAACTGAGAAAATTCAAGCGTGCAGCTGCCAAGATGCCACTTGCCACCAGTTTGGCCATATTTCAGAGCTGCAACATCACTGGAGTGCCCAAAAGCACAAGGTGTGCAATACTCAGAGACATGGCCAAGGTAAGAAAGGCTGAAAGACGACCACCACTGAACAAGACACACAAGCTGAAACGTCAAGACTGGGCCAAGAAATATCTCAAGACTGATTTTTCTAAGGTTTTATGGACTGATGAAATGAGAGTGAGTCTTGATGGGCCAGATGGATGGGCCCGTGGCTGGATTGGTAAAGGGCAGAGAGCTCCAGTCCGACTCAGACGCCAGCAAGGTGGAGTACTGGTTTGGGCTGGTATCATCAAAGATGAGCTTGTGGGGCCTTTTCGGGTTGAGGATGGAGTCAAGCTCAACTCCCAGTCCTACTGCCAGTTTCTGGAAGACACCTTATTCAAGCAGTGGTACAGGAAGAAGTTTGCATCCTTCAAGAAAAACATGATTTTCATGCAGGACAATGCTCCATCACACGCGTCCAAGTACTCCACAGCGTGGCTGGCAAGAAAGGGTATAAAAGAAGAAAATCTAATGACATGGCCTCCTTGTTCACCTGATCTGAACCCCATTGAGAACCTGTGGTCCATCATCAAATGTGAGATTTACAAGGAGGGAAAACAGTACACCTCTCTGAACAGTGTCTGGGAGGCTGTGGTTGCTGCTGCACGCAATGTTGATGGTGAACAGATCAAAACACTGACAAAATCCATGGATGGCAGGCTTTTGAGTGTCCTTGCAAAGAAAGGTGGCTATATTGGTCACTGATTTGTTTTTGTTTTGTTTTTGAATGTCAGAAATGTATATTTGTGAATGTTGAGATGTTATATTGGTTTCACTGGTAAAAATAAATAATTGAAATGGGTATATATTTGTTTTTTGTTAAGTTGCCTAATAATTATGCACAGTAATAGTCACCTGCACACACAGATATCCCCCTAAAATAGCTAAAACTAAAAACAAACTAAAAACTACTTCCAAAAATATTCAGCTTTGATATTAATGAGTTTATTGGGTTCATTGAGAACATGGTTGTTGTTCAATAATAAAATTAATCCTCAAAAATACAACTTGCCTAATAATTCTGCACTCCCTGTATATATATATATATATATATATATATATATATATATATATATATATATATAAACATATCTACATGACATTGTGTAAATTAAATTAGAATTATGTGTAAGTGTCATCTCGATCATATTAAATATATATTACTCATTTTGTCGCTTCAAATGGACTGACTCTGACGCACATCAAGTGGCAATCCACCAACAGACATCCCAATCATTACATATGTTTATGAAGGCAGAATTGTGTGCTATGTGTGTTGTCTCGATCATATTAAATATACATTACCCACTTTGTCCCTTAAAATGGGCTTACCCTGACACACATCAAGTGCCAGTCCACCAACAGACCTATCAGTCATAACATGTGTTTATGGAGATAAAACTAGGTGCTATTGAAAATATTATATTCATATTATATAATAAGAGGCAGATTATTAGTAAAGTATAAAACTTTACCCATATAATATATATGTATTTATGACCATATATCCATGACATTATGTAAATTAAGTCAGTATTATGTATAAGTGTTGTCTTCAGCATATTGGATATATATGACCAATCTTGTCCCATTTAAATGGGCTGACACTGACACACATCAAGTGCCAGTCCACCAACCGACATATCAGTCATAGTGTGTGTTTATGTTCATTTCAAGCTTAATAAAGCCCTACAAAGTAGGCTAAATGTGCCAAAGGACTGTGGGGTCCCTATGTGACGATTTACAGTTATCAACTGTCATATTTGTGATACACACTTTTTTGTCTCAGCCACATACAAGGAGAGTGATTTACTACCAATCAGAAGAGAACCATAGTTCACGTGACCGGCCGCAATACAAATCACAGAGAAGCAGGAAGTCTCCACTCACAGTAAGATTAACAATCTGGCGGTGTTCTGTTAAGGGACCGAACTATTCAAAAGAGCGAACTCCGTCACTTCCTGTGATGTTACATCAGCTATTGTACACATTTTGCCCCTAATACGCATGCATGCCAGCATCATCACATACCTGGCCGCATATGTCACTGTGAAACTATTTAGACTTAAATTCAGAAACCTTTCTATAGCGCATGCGTAAGATTTTCTATCACAAATGGTGGGGGGTATATGGAACGCTATTAAATATATAAAGAATATAAATGTAATACATGAACCTAGTGGGTAATCCTGCCTAGATTGCACACAGCTAGGCGTCATTTTCAAATTAAATTTACTGTACGAAAATAGATAAATTTATATTCGTGATTTATTTTGGGATTATTATTATTTTTTGAAAATGTTGTGTAATGATTTTTTACTTTTTTATTCACAATAATTTTAATAGCATAAAATAATCATAGGTACAGTGTTCACTAAAAGTTAATAACTGCTGAAGATTGCGGAGGAAATTCACCAACTGTACATGTAAAATCCCATTTGTATTGTTGAATAAACAGCGTTCCATAACCCCCCCATTTGTTATATAAAATCCCACGCATGCGCTATAGAAAGGTTTCTGAATTTAACAAGTCTAAATAGTTTCACAGTGACGTATGCGGCCAGGTATGTGATGACGCTAGCAAAATGTGTACAACAGCTGATGTAACGTCACAGGAAGTGACGGGGTTCGCTCTTTTGAAAAGTTTGGTCCCTTAACAGAACACCGGACTTCACTTTTTACTTCCTGGGAGTGAAAGAGGGCTGACGGGGTACAGTGGATGCCTTGTGAGGTAATGTAAGTGGGTCCTTTTATTCGTGCAAACACTGAAACGGCCCATGATGTTATAAGAGCAATTGTGAGAATCAGTGGAAAATTGCTAAGTCTGCTAAAACAGCGGTCCCTGATGTGTGCTGAGATTGACTATTGATACATAGAATCTAAGCAATTATATGAAAAGTCTGTATAAAAGGTGGCTTTAACTTCAGAATTGGACTTTTAAACAGTGCTTTTAATGGCTTTATCCTAGGAACTTTGTACTGGTTATACACTTTTTGCTAGTTAATATAGGCCTAGATTTGGAGTTTGGCGGTAGCCGTGAAAACCAGCGTTAGAGGCTCCTAACGCTGGTTTTAGGCTACCTCCGGTATTTGGAGTCACTCAAAAAAGGGTCTAACGCTCACTTTTCAGCCGCGACTTTTCCATACCGCAGATCCCCTTACGTCAATTGCGTATCCTATCTTTTCAATGGGATTTTTCTAACTCCGGTATTTAGAGTCGTGTCTGAAGTGAGCGTTAGAATTCTAACGACAAAACTCCAGCCGCAGAAAAAAGTCAGTAGTTAAGAGCTTTCTGGACTAACGCCGGTTCATAAAACTCTTAACTACTGTACTCTAAAGTACACTAACACCCATAAACTACCTATGTACCCCTAAACCGAGGCCCCCCCACATCGCCGCCACTCGATTAATTTTTTTAACCCCTAATCTGCCGACCGCCACCTACGTTATCCTTATGTACCCCTAATCTGCTGCCCCTAACACCGCCGACCCCTATATTATATATATTAACCACTAACCTGCCCCCCACAACGTCGCAGCCAGCTACCTACAATAATTAACCCCTAATCTGCCGACCGCAAAGCGCCGCTACTTAAGTTATCCTTATGTACCCCTAATCTGCTGCCCCTAACACCGCCGACCCCTATATTATATTTATTAACCCCTAATCTGCCCCCCTCAACGTCGCCTCCACCTGCCTACACTTATTAACCCCTAATCTGCTGAGCGAACCGCACCGCTACTATAATAAAGTTATTAACCCCTAATCCACCTCACTAACCCTATAATAAATAGTATTAACCCCTAATCTGCCCTCCCTAACATCGCCGACACCTAACTTCAATTATTAACCCCTAATCTGCCGACCGGAGCTCACTGCTATTCTAATAAATGTATTAACCCCTAAAGCTAAGTCTAACCCTAACACTAACACCCCCCTAACTTAAATATAATTTAAATATAACAAAATTAATTAACTCTTATTAAATAAATTATTCTTATTTAAAGCTAAATACTTACCTGTAAAATAAATCCTAATATAGCTACAATATAAATTATAATGATATTATAGCTATTTTAGGATTAATATTTATTTTACAGGTAACTTTGTATTTATTTTAACCAGGTACGATAGCTATTAAATAGTTAAGAACTATTTAATAGCTAAAATAGTTAAAATAATTACAAAATTACCTGTAAAATAAATCCTAACCTAAGTTACAATTAAACCTAACACTATACTATCATTAAATTAATTAAATAAAATACCTACAATTACCTACAATTAAACCTAACACTACACTATCAATACATTAATTAAATACAATACCTACGAATAACTACAATGAAATAAACTAACTAAAGTACAAAAAATAAAAAAGAACTAAGTTACAAAAAATAAAAAAATATTTACAAACATAAGAAAAATATTACAACAATTTTAAACTAATTACACCTACTCTAAGCCCCCTAATAAAATAACAAAGACCCCCAAAATAAAAAATGCCCTACCCTATTCTAAATTACTAAAGTTCAAAGCTCTTTTACCTTACCAGCCCTTAAAAGGGCCCTTTGTGGGGCATGCCCCAAGAAGTTCAGCTCTTTTGCCTGTAAAAAAAACATACAATACCCCCCCAACATTACAACCCACCACCCACATACCCCTAATCTAACCCAAACCCCCCTTAAATAAACCTAACACTAAGCCCCTGAAGATCATCCTACCTTGTCTTCACCTCACCGGTATCACCGATCATTCCTGGCTCCAAAATCTTCATCCAACTCAAGCGGGGGCTGGCGATCCATCATCCGGTGGCTGAAGAGGTCCAGAAGAGGCTCCAAAGTCTTCATCCTATCCGGGAAGAAGAGTAGATCCGGACCGGCAACCATCATCTTCCAAGCGGCATCTTCTATCTTCATCCGATGAGGACCGGCTCCATCCTGAAGACCTCCACCGCGGACCCATATTCATCCGGCGACGTCCAACTGAAGAATGATTCAGCCAATAGAATGCGAGCTCAATCTGATTGGCTGATTGGATCAGCCAATCGGATTGATCTTGATTCTGATTGGCTGATTCCATCAGCCAATCAGAATATTCCTACCTTAATTCCGATTGGCTGATAGTATCCTATCAGCCAATTGGAATTCAAGGGACGCCATCTTGGATGACGTCCCTTAAAGGAACCGTCATTCTTCAGTTGGACGTCTCCAGATGAAGATGGGTCCGCGGTGGAGGTCTTCAGGATGGAGCCGGTCCTCATCGGATGAAGATAGAAGATGCCGCTTGGAAGATGATGGTTGCCGGTCCGGATCTACTCTTCTTCCCGGATAGGATGAAGACTTTGGAGCCTCTTCTGGACCTCTTCAGCCACCGGATGATGGATCGCCAGCCCCCGCTTGAGTTGGATGAAGATTTTGGAGCCAGGACCGATCGGTGATACCCGGTGAGGTGAAGACAAGGTAGGATGATCTTCAGGGGCTTAGTGTTAGGTTTATTTAAGGGGGGTTTGGGTTAGATTAGGGGGTATGTGGGTGGTGGGTTGTAATGTTGTGGGGGGGTATTGTATGTTTTTTTTTACAGGCAAAAGAGCTGAACTTCTTGGGGCATGCCCCGCAAAGGGCCCTGTTCAGGGCTGGTAAGGTAAAAGAGCTTTGAACTTTAGTAATTTAGAATAGGGTAGGGCATTTTTTATTTTGGGGGTCTTTGTTATTTTATTAGGGGACTTAGAGTTGGTGTAATTAGTTTAAAATTGTTGTAATATTTTTCTTATGTTTGTAAATATTTTTTTATTTTTTGTAACTTAGTTCTTTTTTATTTTTTGTACTTTAGTTAGTTTATTTCCTTGTAGTTATTTGTAGGTATTGTATTTAATTAATGTATTGATAGTGTAGTGTTAGGTTTAATTGTAGGTAATTGTAGGTATTTTATTTAATTAATTTAATGATAGTATAGTGTTAGGTTTAATTGTAATTTAGGTTAGGATTTATTTTACAGGTAATTTTGTAAATATTTTAACTATTTTAGCTATTAAATAGTTCTTAACTATTTAATAGCTATTGTACCTGGTTAAAATAAATACAAAGTTACCTGTAAAATAAATATTAATCCTAAAATAGCTATAATATCATTATAATTTATATTGTAGCTATATTAGGATTTATTTTACAGGTAAGTATTTAGCTTTAAATAGGAATAATTAATTTAATAAGAGTTAATTAATTTCGTTAGATTTAAATTATATTTAAGTTAGGGGGGTGTTAGTGTTAGGGTTAGACTTAGCTTTAGGGGTTAATACATTTATAAGAATAGTGGTGAGCTCTGGTCGGCAGATTAGGGGTTAATAATTGAAGTTAGGTGTCGGCGATGTTAGGGAGGGCAGATTAGGGGTTAATACTATTTATTATAGGGTTAGTGAGGCGTATTAGGGGTTAATAACTTTATAATAATAGCGGTGCGGTCCGGTCGGCAGATTAGGGGTTAATAAGTGTAGGCAGGTGGAGGCGACGTTCGGGGGCAGATTAGGGGTTAATAAATATAATATAGGGGTTGGCGATGTTAGGGCAGCAGATTATGGGTACATAGGGATAATGTAAGTAGCGGCGGTTTACGGAGCGGCAGATTAGGGGTTAATAATAATATGCAGGGGTCAGCGATAGCGGGGGCGGCAGATTAGGGGTTCATAAGTGTAAGGTTAGGGGTGTTTAGACTCGGGGTACATGTTAAAGTGTTAGGTGCAGACGTAGGAAGTGTTTCCACATAGCAAACAATGGGGCTGCGTTAGGAGCTGAACGCGGCTTTTATGCAAGTTTTAGGTTTTTTTTCAGCTCAAACAGCCCCATTGTTTCCTATGGGGGAATCGTGCAAGAGCACGTTTTTGAGGCTGGCCGCGTCCGTAAGCAACTCTGGTATCGAGAGTTGCAGTTGCGTTAAATATGCTCTACGCTCCTTTTTTTGGAGCCTAACGCTGACATTCTGTGGACTCTCAATACCAGAGTTATTTTTATGGTGCGGCCATAAAAAAGCCAGCGTTAGCTACGCGGGTCGTTACCGACAAAACTCTAAATCTAGCTGATAGGGAGATGTCCCAAATCGTATTTATTTTATTTGCATTCATTTTTATTGTGGAAACTTTTCTGTTTATATTTGCATATATGCTTTTATTAAATACTTTATATTACTAATGAATATGGAGTGTGTCTAGCTAGATTTAACTTTACAATTATATTATTAGTGTGTTTGTTGTATAGCACCCTCTTCACCTGTATTTGAACTGTTCTTATGAATGTTTATAAGCCAGTGAGAAGCTTATTTAGAAGAGAGGCAAGACACCCTCTGCGCTTACCCTATTCCTTCTATTTATATTCCTGGAGGATTGACCAATGCTTTATGGATCTTGGGAAGGTGACAACATATTGCTAGTATTGGACTTGTTACTTGTAAATACTCAAACTCAAGCTTTTTTAAAAAAATTATCTTATAATGGCTTTCTAGGCTTAAAGGGATAGTCTAGTCAAGATTAAACTTTACTTATTCAGATAGGGCATGTCATTTTTTTTAAAAAAAATTCCAATTTACTTTTATCATCAAATTTGCTTTGTTCTCTTGGTATTCTTAGTTGAAAGCTAAACCTAGGTAGGCTCATATGCTAATTTCTAAGCCCTTGAAGGCCGCATCTAATCTGAATGCATTTGACAGTTTTTCAACACTAGAGAACAATAGTTCATGCCATATAGATACCATTGTACTCACACCCATGGAATTACTTATGAGAGGGCACTGATTGGCTAATATGCAAGTGTGAAAAAATTGAACTGAAATAAGTAATAGAGGTAAAAAAAAGTGTATTAATATAACCATGTTGGTTATTCAAAACTGGGGAATGGTTAATAAAGGGATTATCTATCTTTTTAAACAATAAACATTCTGGAGTAGACTGTCTCTTTAACAAATTACTCAATTAAAACTCAAAATACATAAATAAATAAACTACTGATGTTTTGCCTTAGCTTTCTGTACTTATCCTCACTTATCAAATGTTCACATCTTTCTAGCTCAGAAAACACTGACCAAGCTTGATTGCAGACACTCCCAGTCACAACTAAAATGACCACAGTACTTTATATCAGTGTTTGAAATACAGAGCAACTAAACCATAAAAATGCATAGTCTTAAAGGGACACCTAACCCAAATTTTTTCTTTTGTGATTCAGATAGAGCATGCAATTTTAAGCAACTTTCTAATTTACTCCTATTAGCAAATGTTCTTCATTCTCTTGGTATGTTTATTTGAAAAACAAAAATGTAAGTTTAGATGCCGGCCCATTTTGGTGAACAACCAGTGTTGTTCTTGCTGATTGGTGGATACATTCATCCACCAATAAACAAGTGCTGTCCATGGTTCTGGACTTTCTTTTTCAAATAAAGATAGCAAGAGAACAAAGAAAAATTGATAATAGGAGTAAATTAAAAAGCTGCTTAAAATTGCATGCTCTATCTGAATCACGAAAGAAAAATTTTGGGTTCAGTGTCCCTTTAATGTATAAGTTTATATGATTAACTTGTTAGACATGAAGCTACAAATAAAGAAAAATGCATCATTATATATACATTTTTTCATATATAAAAATGTTATATATATATATATATATGCATAACTTCTAAAAATGTTGCTATTTTGTTTTCTTTTTAATTTTTGTTTGTATTAAGTTTATTCAAGTTAATACAATCATAAGTCATTTTATTATAGAAAATATTCAGGGTGAAACATAAACTGTTTTAGCTGATATCACAGTAATAAAATTAAATTTCTATTTAAACCAACAAATATTCTAGAAACTAGCTGCTTAGAAATGTCTGAATACACAAAGTAAGTGACAAAAGATAAAAGTGGATTGGTTCTTTCAGCTAGGGACATCTAATTCTATTAGAAAGTCGTCATAGCACCTGGTGGTGCTTTCTATTTGGGCGTATTACTTCTTTGATCCGTGGCAGTATTCTTTGTATTGAAGGATACATTGATATGAAGTTCTCCTCTTTTTTATTTTTTTTCTACAGTTTTTGGTTTGATTGTTTGACAGGGAATTTAAAGAGCAGCTGCCTATACAAACTGCTTCTTTAATTTTTAAAGAAACACAGGTACTGAACTGCAAAAATTATTATTATAATAATTAATAATAATAATTCTTTAACATTTAATTAAAACCTCAGACCCATATTTTTTTTTATTTTTTTTATCATACTTCATAATATTATTGGTGTGTATTAAAATAGATCATCAGCATAATTGCAACTGAGCTGTGTCGTTTTTATAGGAGTATGGTTTTTAGATTCTGTGTTTGTTAGATATATCTTAGAGTATTATAGGCTAAAGGGATCTATACATGTAAAAAGAATCGCATTTAAAGCTTCATCATTTTGAATATATTACGCCCAGGAGAGCATAAAAATGGAAAGCACAAAATGAAAACTCATGTAAAAAATGCAGTGAGGCAGATCCTAATATACTTCACCTGTTATTTGCATGTCCAAAATTGCACCAGCTATGGGGGAAAATTGAGTTCCTATTTTCAACAATTCTGAGGAAAAAGGTGAGAATAGAAGTAGAAAATATTCTATTTTCAAATAAAGCAACACATTGGGGAACAGGATATAAACTTATTCAATGAGGAATTGTTCTAACTTGAACACTTATCTTTAAAAATTGGATAAACAAAGAAATCCCTTCGAATACTTCAATCAAAAGCACCCTGGTTAAACAAGCTATACTGGAGGCTTATGATACTAAATACTATAAAGCAAAAGCGATTAAGGATTACAATAAAGTATGGGGAAAATGTATCTTATTTATGGCGACTGATTTACAGACAAAAATAAATCAAATCCTTCCGCAATAGACTCAGGAGATGAGAACTAAAATTGCTCTAGAGGCTTATAGTCTCCCCCTTTTTTTTTTTTTTTTGCTTTTGTTTGGTTTGTTTACTGATGTGGTAAAGGGTAAACATTTTACGACCTTTTGTTTTCTTTCCTATTGGTTAGTAACACAAATATAAGTACAAAGATGCTGAAATTATAAAGTCACAACAATTATCCTGTTATGTCTTACACAATATATTTTTGGGGCCATTTGTCTCAGCAATTTTGTAGACATGAATAAGGTATTATTTGTGAATGTTTGGGGTCTTTGATATGTTTTAGAGACAAGATACAGCTATTTAAACAACAGGACTTACATTTTCTGCCTTGTTTCACAAACTTGTGTCACTATTACAAAGCTTTCAAGCTTACATAGTTTAGTTTTATTTTCATGGTTCTTCAATTTAAAAAAAAAAGTCATCAGGGTCCAAGCTTGCCATAAGGACATTATAGGGGCTCAATTAGAGTAGCTAAGTGAGTTTTTGAGAAGTTTTGTTACCACTGCAAAGGTAAAATTAATGTGGCCACATAAGACAGGAATGTAAGGAGGAGTCACTTTGTAGGAGCTGTTGGGCAGTGCTCTGTGTCTGTACCTGGGACTGGAGAGTGAGCCAAAAGTGAGTTGTTGTGTGGCTGAAGACATCACCAGAGGCCAGGACATATGGGTGTGTATCTGTTAAAGGGCCACTGTAAGTAAATATTTTCTATGCCTGTAACTAACTAGCTACCCCAAATACGCTTTTTATCAATAGCATTTCATTAACATATCTCTACCGTATATCAGAAATCTTGTCTGCAAATTTAATTGTTTTCCAAACCCACTCCATGAGTATCCTTTGCTCTGTACCAATCCGTTTACAATACCTAGGTTTCAAAATGGCACTTTAAACACAAAGTTATTGGTTTAAGTATTTTGAACACTCAGTGCTGAAAATAGTGGGCAGGATAACGTGACATCATCGGCGAATAAAAGATATAATTTTTAGAACGTTATGAAACTTTGTTTTGTAGAAAATATAGGTCAGTAGGTTTTAATTAATATAAAATATAAAAGAAAGATAGAAAAAGATACCAGGGTATATAAGATTACCCTAGAACAGCAAGGGAATAAACGGCACACATAGAAGACTTTCAAAAATTAATTTATAATAATTTCCCAAAAATACACTTAAGTATATAGCGATATCTTATCTGTCAATGTCAGTTACCACTAAAGACAGCAAAATCTAAAACATTTTAAGTGCACTTAGACCTAATACTTTCCCTATGCTATAAATTACAAAAAGACATCATAAACAATAAGGGGTTAACCAGAAAACTCATGTTTATAACGAATGTTACATAGAATCTAATGTTTATAGGACATTTATAGTAAGTAGGCAAAATACATGTTAAACATATGGCTGCAGTCCAAACAGAGGTGAACTATATTATGTATCAAAAAGCGCTTGTTTTTCCTCTTTATATATACCAGGGAATCTTCTCTTAAGGCAAATAGATGTGCCGCAAGTAGTACTGCTGGATAAAGAGTCTCTAGCAAAGGTAATAATTCAGTTGGAAAACACAGCATATACTTAGCTTAAGTCCTCCGGTTTTTGTTGTTTCCACTTGTCTTCTGCTTGCAAGCACCTGTGATGATTACTTGGCGTGTGACATCAGCAATAGTGGGAGTGGTCTCTCGTCACCAGGGACTATGAGTGGCTATAGACAGAAGGATCCATTTGAATCAATTTTGCATTGTAAGTTTTGCCAAGAACTTTGACAAATGACTGTATCGCAAAGTTATGTATATGTTCACCTATCGTATAGGCACATCTTCCATTGCACTCCAATAGCACACTCCTCAAAACCACTTACTCCACTGTCGGAGTCACACCTGAAAGATTCGTAGCTCACTTTAAAGGTACATGATGCCCTGATGATCCCCTGTAACACATACTGGAGGTGGGGGAGAAACGTGCGTTGGCACTATGTGTTTATGAGAACCCAGGTACCTGTCGAATGTACCGTGGGCCAGGATTTCTAGTGCACCTGTCCAGGCCTATTCCCTGAATCTTTTGTTTCTTCAGAGACATTTTGGCTCTATACATGCAGCTGTACCTTTAAAGTGAGCTACGAATCTTTCAGGTGTGACTCCGACAGTGGAGTAAGTGGTTTTGAGGAGTGTGCTATTGGAGTGCAATGGAAGATGTGCCTATACGATAGGTGAACATATACATAACTTTGCGATACAGTCATTTGTCAAAGTTCTTGGCAAAACTTACAATGCAAAATTGATTCAAATGGATCCTTCTGTCTATAGCCACTCATAGTCCCTGGTGACGAGAGACCACTCCCACTATTGCTGATGTCACACGCCAAGTAATCATCACAGGTGCTTGCAAGCAGAAGACAAGTGGAAACAACAAAAACCGGAGGACTTAAGCTAAGTATATGCTGTGTTTTCCAACTGAATTATTACCTTTGCTAGAGACTCTTTATCCAGCAGTACTACTTGCGGCACATCTATTTGCCTTAAGAGAAGATTCCCTGGTATATATAAAGAGGAAAAACAAGCGCTTTTTGATACATAATATAGTTCACCTCTGTTTGGACTGCAGCCATATGTTTAACATGTATTTTGCCTACTTACTATAAATGTCCTATAAACATTAGATTCTATGTAACATTCGTTATAAACATGAGTTTTCTGGTTAACCCCTTATTGTTTATGATGTCTTTTTGTAATTTATAGCATAGGGAAAGTATTAGGTCTAAGTGCACTTAAAATGTTTTAGATTTTGCTGTCTTTAGTGGTAACTGACATTGACAGATAAGATATCGCTATATACTTAAGTGTATTTTTGGGAAATTATTATAAATTAATTTTTGAAAGTCTTCTATGTGTGCCGTTTATTCCCTTGCTGTTCTAGGGTAATCTTATATACCCTGGTATCTTTTTCTATCTTTCTTTTATATTTTATATTTACTATAAGGGTGGCACCATTTAAAGCAAATTAGCAATATTACCTACTCTCTCACACCCCCTATATTTAGGTTTTAATTAATGTTTATTAACTTTAATATGTTAGTTGTTTAGCTTAAAAGTTATAACAGAAAGTAATCCTTTAAAGATGACGGTGATGAGAGTATACAGTAGGAATACTGAGAGGGATATTAAGAGCCCTGTAATATAGCTAAAACTGTATAGCATATATAAAATTATTTTAATAAGAGAGATCAATAGATAATGCCCTCCTAATGCAATTTAAAACAGGAAATAAATACATAACATTCAAATATCCAACAAACACTATCACCTCACCTCTAAAAAATGTCCTTATCCTCAAACACCTACAAGAATAGAACATAGACATAAAGGAAAGGAACACATATGTAACACCCTCAAATACTCCAGAATCAATGTCTAAAGTTAATAAATTATCTGAAAGAGTAATTAAAGAACTATATTAAAGAGGAGTTGGCAACTATTAAATCAGATATGAATGAATTAGGAATCTGGATGGAACATGTCCAATAAGATGAGCTAAAAAACGGCTCGAAATGGCTTTTTTGACAGCAGTAAACCTGATGGAAATTTGATCATATTAAGATCATGTATACAGTTGGTAAACAACTACTAATTCGAATTTGCAAAACCGCTACAATATAAAAAAGAAAAAAAAATCATACTATATGAAAAATGGTTTTGAAAAAATGTTTGGTAACAAACGTAAACATCAGACTGGGTCTAAATGGATAGATTCAGTAAGAGAATTATATATGTCTACTAAACATATAAGAAATTATTCTAAACAGAGGAGCGGTTATAAATATTGTTATTTTAAATATTTATTTAAACTTGTTTTTTACTAAAACCGGAAGTGCTAAACAGACACTTCCGGTTTGCAATGCAGCCGGTCAGCAAACAGTCCGGTATAAAAGGCAGAGATAGGCAAGGTGTCCGTATACGGACACTGGTGTCCATGACTGGCCCTTGTAGTGTCCGCCACCCGTTTTGTGGAGGAGAGGGAGGAGTAGGACAGATGAATGCTGGTCCTCACTCCCCCTTGACCCAAGCGGCGCCACGCTAAGTAGCGGGAAAGTGAGGGAAGAAGCAAGTTGCCTGCAGTTAACTAACTGTGAGTCGTGACCCATCACAATTCCTTGATCTGTGCGGCATCATGGTGCTGTTGTCTGTGTGTAGAAGACTGCTGCCTTCTCTGACAAACCTTACGTAACCAAGTAAGTAACCAACCATGATGATCATGCAATTAACATTAAAGTGGGTGGGTTTGGTCAGGAGTTGCAGACTCTCAATATAACCCAAAAAAATTAAAAGGAAATACCTCAAGCAGTCTTTATATAAATTTTAATTTAAACTTGTTTGATTAGATGACTAATTTGTACTTGTGGAACTAGACCAGGGGCATCCAACATGCAGCCCATTTGACAGCAAAGTGTCGCTCTCCTGACTTATAGAAACATAGAATATGTCAGGAACCATTCGGCCTATCTAGTCTGCCCAATTTTCTGAATACTTTTATTAGTTTCTGGTCTTATCTTATATCTAGCATAACCTTATGCCTATCCTATGCATGTTTAAACTACTTCACTGTCTCTACCACTTCTGCTGGATGGCTATTCCAACATGTATTCACTACCCTCTCTGTAAAGAGAGTGTTTTTTGATGTTTTTAATTTGAAATGTACCTTGGTGTCCTTCACTAACGCCTGTACTTTGAAAAATGTCCCCCACAGCCTTGGTCCGTGCCTATCCCTGATAAAAGGCCATCATATGTAACCAAAAAAACAGTCTTGATAAAGGCCTTTGAGAGGCCAAAATGTGTCGACAACTGGTAAGCCTTTTTTCATTTGTGATATTTATTTAAAACTATCTACACCATTGTACTTTTCTTTTATAGGAAGACTGCATAGGATTTCACATATTCTTTTCAAGAGGAGTAGCTCATAATTCACAAACAGATTTTGCACATTCACAATACGGCTCTAGGGAGTTGAGCCGATTTGCATTTCATCAAAGGAACATTTAAGGAGGATTCAAATTATTGAACTTGGTTTTAAATTCCCAATCATCACACTTATTATATTAATTTAAAGGATTTTTTATACCTAAACGGTATCACGGATTTACTGATTTATTTTCCACAGCACAGTTTGGATAGAACTTTTAGACTCTTTTTAGCCACTTTTTAAGCTACATTTTTATCATTCCAGCACATATATTTCTATCACATCTCTTTTTTTGCAAACACCTTTTTTAACACATTTTTGCTATCATAGGTTTTCGCCATCACAATTTTCAATCCTTTATCATTTTGATTTTTTTCAAATTTGTGACACATTTTTAACAAGTTAAACACATAGATAAAGGATCAAATGTAAGTTGCTCAAACCCAAATTTACTTCAAACAGAAATTAACTAATTTTATTAGGAAGCCAACTGCTTACACATCAGGCCATTAGGCTATTATATATTTGTGCCTTATTTATTGGTCAAATATTTCATTGTATTTTATTTGATGTTGTAATTTTAATGTTAAATAAGTTCATGGATCCATGTTTCTTATCTCTAGACCTGTATTAATACCTGAATAAATGTATTAATGAAATGACTGTTATATTTGAAACTGATCCAATCAGCCAATCGGATTGAACTTGATTCTGATTGGCTGATTCCATCAGCCAATCAGAATATTCCTACCTTAATTCCGATTGGCTGATAGAATCCTATCAGCCAATCGGAATTCGAGGGACGCCATCTTGGATGACGTCATTTAAAGAAACCGTCATTCGGCAAGTAGGCGTCGGGAGAAGAGGATGTTCCGCGTCGGATGGAAGATGATGGCTCCCGAAGAAAGAAGATTGAAGATGCCGTTGATAGAAGACTTCATCCGGATCATGGACCTCTTCAGCTCCCGCTTGGATGAAGACTTCAGCCGGATCATGGACCTCTTCAGCTCCCGCTTGGATGATGACTTCAGCCGGATCATGGACCTCTTCAGCCCCCCGCTTGGGCTTGGATCAGGACATCGGAGGAGCTCTTCTGGATCGATCGGTGAACCTGGTATAGTGAAGATAAGGTAGGAAGATCTTCAGGGGCTTAGTGTTAGGTTTATTTAAGGGGGGTTTGGGTTAGATTAGGGGTATGTGGGTGGTGGGTTGTAATGTTGGGGGGGGGTATTGTATGTTTTTTTTTACAGGCAAAAGAGCTGAACTTCTTGGGGCATGCCCCGCAAAGGGCCCTGTTCAGGGCTGGTAAGGTAAAAGAGCTTTGAACTTTAGTAATTTAGAATAGGGTAGGGCATTTTTTTTATTTTGGGGGGCTTTGTTATTTTATTAGGGGGCTTAGAGTAGGTGTAATTAGTTTAAAATTGTTGTAATATTTTTCTAATGTTTGTAAATATTTTTTTATTTTTTATAACTTAGTTCTTTTTTATTTTTTGTACTTTAGTTAGTTTATTTCATTGTATTTATTTGTAGGAATTGTATTTAATTTATTTATTGATAGTGTAGTGTTAGGTTTAATTGTAGATAATTATAGGTATTTTATTTAATTTATTTATTGATAGTGTAGTGTTAGGTTTAATTGTAACTTAGGTTAGGATTTATTTTACAGGTAAATTTGTAATTATTTTAACTATTTTAGCTATTAAATAGTTCTTAACTATTTAATAGCTATTGTACCTGGTTAAAATAAATACAAAGTTACCTGTAAAATAAATATTAATCCTAAAATAGCTATAATATCATTATAATTTATATTGTAGCTATATTAGGATTTATTTTACAGGTAAGTATTTAGCTTTAAATAGGAATAATTTATTTAATAAGAGTTAATTAATTTCGTTAGATTAAAATTATATTTAATTTAGAGGGGTGTTAGTGTTAGGGTTAGACTTAGCTTTAGGGGTTAATACATTTATTAGAATAGCGGTGAGCTCCAGTCGGCAGATTAGGGGTTAATGTTTGAAGTTAGGTGTCGGCGAAGTTAGGGAGGGCAGATTAGGGGTTAATACTATTTATTATAGGGTTAGTGAGGCGGATTAGGGGTTAATAACTTTATAATAATAGCGGTGCGGTCCGCTCGGCAGATTAGGGGTTAATAAGTGTAGGCAGGTGGAGGCGACGTTGGGGGCAGCAGATTAGGGGTTAATAAATATAATATAGGGGTCGGCGGTGTTAGGGGCAGCAGATTAGGGGTACATAGGGATAATGTAAGTAGCGGCAGTTTACGGAGCCGCAGATTAGGGGTTAAAAATAATATACAGGGGTCAGCGATAGCGGGGGCGGCAGATTAGGGGTTAATAAGTGTAAGGTTAGGGTTGTTTAGACTCGGGGTACATGTTAGAGTGTTAGGTGCAGACGTAGGAAGTGTTTCCCCATAGTTAGGAGCTGAACGTGGCTTTTTTGCAGGTGTTAGGTTTTTTTTTCAGCTCAAACAGCTCCATTGTTTCCTAAGGGGGAATCGTGCACGAGCACGTTTTTGAGGCTGGCCGCGTCCGTAAGCAACTCTGGTATCGAGAGTTGAAGTTGCGTTAAATATGCTCTACGCTCCTTTTTTGGAGCCTAACGCAGCCATTCTGTGGACTCTCAATACCAGAGTTATTTTAAAGGTGCGGCCAAAAAAAAGCCAGCGTTAGATACGCGGGTCGTTACCGACAAAACTCTAAATCTAGCCGTATGTGAGGAATTAGCCGATCGCAAGGCTAACAAGTATCATCGAGATTGCAAGGACTATGAACTGGATGTTGTATATAATTGGAATACCATACAGAGAAGTAATAATAGATCAAAGGCCAATAAGAGTCATAAGAAAAACTAAAGCAATAAAAAACTTACATTTTCCAGCTTTAAGACTTCTTCTATGGATAGCTCATGATCATCTACTCCGGTACATGATGTAAATGAGGAGCATTAGACCTAAAGATGGTAGCAGTCCCATAGCTTTACCTGCATTAGCTGCTGGTACATCTAATAATAACAAGATGAAAGAAGTGATCCAAAAAAGACAGACAAAAAAACGGGGAAGGAGAAAAGGATTTACCAGCCAGATACCCGAGCAGGAGAAGAGGAGGGACAAGGAGAAGTCCCAAGAAACAAGTGTCATCAATTTGTCTCATGTGACTCTTTCTGATATCAAAATTACTGTTCTCACCAAAGGACTTACTTTTTCTCCTACAACAGACTTTTCATTTTTTAATACTTTAGTTCACATTAATACATTTACACAATGTCTTACTTTTAAAAGACATTTTAGTGTTGGAAAAAGTACACACAATGAGATAGATAATTTGGACAGTGCTGTAGTTAATATAAATGATAGTCAAGACACCACAGATAGCCCGACCCTTAATTTTGAAGAACAATGTAGTCTTATAAAAGAAAGTCAAATCCTGTGTGAGCACCTTAAACAACTGCACAGTCTTAGTATGAAGAATATGATAACATAATGTCCCAATGTATGAAATAACCGGACCAAGTTATCTTAGATAACGACTCACCCCAGCTGAAGGATAACACCGGATCCCTGCCGAA
This sequence comes from Bombina bombina, assembly GCF_027579735.1. Lineage (NCBI taxonomy): Eukaryota > Metazoa > Chordata > Amphibia > Anura > Bombinatoridae > Bombina > Bombina bombina. The sequence continues at coordinate 915,711,353 of NC_069501.1, forward strand.
TACCGCAGCCGAAAAAGAGATAAGCCCGTCCACAGAGAGTGTGTATTCACATATGGGTATACCTTAGGCAACGGGTTGACACGATCAGAGCCCTTCTTAGTACCTCCGGCTCTTCCACTTCTCTCCTCCTGGGCCTTACTCCACTCGCGGTAACTCGACGTGTGACGTCACCGGCACCTCGCTCGCGGCTTCTGGGTCCTTCAGCTGTCAGATCAACCGGCAGGTGCTGGCTTAATGGAATGGCGGTTTACAGATTACCAGTGTGCATGCTCCATTTCATAGATTCCAGGTAACAAAGTGATGAGCTGCACCAAGGTACTGCTTAAAAAACTTTTATTGTAAGTCACAGAAACTTCCTTGGGGAAGTAAATTCACAACAAAAGAAGGGGGCTTGGTGGTGTGTGAGGATAACACCCAAAGAACTATTGCTGACGCGTTTCAGCCTGCAAGGCCGTAGTCGTAGCATGAAGCTCATAATCCCAATTACCTGTAAATACCTGGTGCATAATTGTGATTGGATAAAAACATTTTATCCTGGGCATGTCCTCAACACACCTATTCGTTACAGTTTCACAAAACCTTATTTCTAAATAGAAACAGTTATTGTATACTGTTTAAATAGCAACAAAATATAAATATATAAACAATTGCAAACTAGAACATATATAGTGAGTTTGTATACATGGAACTTAAATAGAACATTTGATAACTCTAACAGTTCAGTGAGCATTCTCAAAATACAATAATTAAGATTTTAACCTGCTCAATTGAGAACAAACATTCCGTTAATATTTAAACATGTACTCACTAGAATTTGGATATTATTTAATTTAATTTGTTGTTTTTTGAGGTGAAACCTTTGACAGTTTGGATTGCAAATACAAAATAGAAATAAATAAATAAATAAATAAATAAATGAAAAATTATGAAAAAATAATAATTGGGAGAGAGAGAGTGAAAACCTGACTAGAAAAATATTTTTTGTTTTTTGATTTGAAGAAATAGCAGGCTACCTTTTAGAGATTCCCCCTCGGGAATACACAGACCAAAAACTACTCCCAAAAATGGATAATATCAAATTCCGAATTTAATCCTAATGGAATTCTGGTTTTCAGTCTGTGTATCCAGAAGACCTCTCTTTTAGCTAAAATCTTGTCCCTATCTCCACCTCTTGCTTTGCACGTCACCTTTTCAATAATGGTCCACCTCAAAGTATCAGCTTTTTTATTGTGTTTCTGATTAAAATGCTGTATGAGTGGAGTTGTCAGTTTTCCTGCCTTGATGTTATTTATGTGTTCACGAATTCTATCACGTGTTTCCCTGGATGTAAGACCTGTATATTGTACACCACATTGTACACAGGTAAGCAAATACACTACATAAGTGGCTCTACAATTCAGGCAAGAGTAGTGCCTGAATTGTTCTCAAGTTGCTGTGCTCAAAAAGCCTTCTCCACTTTGGAGATAGCTGCAAGCTATGCATGACACATAGCTACACTTGTAGACTCCCTTGAACCTTAACCATGATGAATGGTCTGGCTTTGTAGAATGTAATTGGGTGGGAGCTAGGATATTACCTAGTGTCTTCCCTCTCTTAAAGGCATATCTACACCCTTCGGTAGCTATATCTTTAAGATCATCATCGGCTGATAAAATACGGAAATGTTTACAGCCACTGGTCTCTTCATCACCAGATACAGCAATCAGTACCATCAGGTCGGCAATATCATACGGAAACATTTCCGTATTTTATCAGCCGATGATGATCTTAAAGATATAGCTACCGAAGGGTGTAGATATGCCTTTAAGAGAGGGAAGACACTAGGTAATATCCTAGCTCCCACCCAATTACATTCTACAAAGCCAGACCATTCATCATGGTTAAGGTTCAAGGGAGTCTACAAGTGTAGCTATGTGCATACAAAGAGAGAAGCGCTCTACCAGGAACGAACAACAGCTCAGTGGCTTGTTCTATGGCGATTTACCACCCGGAGGCAGCCTCTTTTAGACCAGTGTGCTTTTCACAGAAGAAAACTTTCCTGAAGTATATCAGTCTAATCCCGCCAAGTAAGGTCAGTCCAGCCCCAAAATACCAGGCAATTCTCCTCTGAACAAGGAACATGACAACCCCAGACGATCGTTTCGGCCTCCTATGGGCCTCGTCAGTGAGGTGCAGCCACATCCATAGAAGGCCGAAACGATCGTCTGGGGTTGTCATGTTCCTTGTTCAGAGGAGAATTGCCTGGTATTTCGGGGCTGGACTGACCTTACTTGGCGGGATCAGACTGATATACTTCAGGAAAGTTTTCTTCTGTGAAAAGCACACTGGTCTAAAAGAGGCTGCTTCCGGGTGGTAAATCGCCATAGAACAAGCCACTGAGCTGTTGTTCGTTCCTGGTAGAGCGCTTCTCTCTTTGTATGCAAATTATTATGACCCTGGGGAAGTCTCCCTATGGGTGATGGGGGAAACCAGACGTGGACTCCTTGCCCAGTGTGCTTAGAGGAATGTGGCTGCACCTCACTGACGAGGCCCATAGAAGGCCGAAACGATCGTCTGGGGTTGTCATGTTCCTTGTTCAGAGGAGAATTGCCTGGTATTTCGGGGCTGGACTGACCTTACTTGGCGGGATCAGACTGATATACTTCAGGAAAGTTTTCTTCTGTGAAAAGCACACTGGTCTAAAAGAGGCTGCTTCCGGGTGGTAAATCGCCATAGAACAAGCCACTGAGCTGTTGTTCGTTCCTGGTAGAGCGCTTCTCTCTTTGTATGCAAATTATTATGACCCTGGGGAAGTCTCCCTATGGGTGATGGGGGAAACCAGACGTGGACTCCTTGCCCAGTGTGCTTAGAGGAATGTGGCTGCACCTCACTGACGAGGCCCATAGAAGGCCGAAACGATCGTCTGGGGTTGTCATGTTCCTTGTTCAGAGGAGAATTGCCTGGTATTTCAGGGCTGGACTGACCTTACTTGGCGGGATCAGACTGATATACTTCAGGAAAGTTTTCTTCTGTGAAAAGCACACTGGTCTAAAAGAGGCTGCTTCCGGGTGGTAAATCGCCATAGAACAAGCCACTGAGCTGTTGTTCGTTCCTGGTAGAGCGCTTCTCTCTTTGTATGCAAATTATTATGACCCTGGGGAAGTCTCCCTATGGGTGATGGGGGAAACCAGACGTGGACTCCTTGCCCAGTGTGCTTAGAGGAATGTGGCTGCACCTCACTGACGAGGCCCATAGAAGGCCGAAACGATCGTCTGGGGTTGTCATGTTCCTTGTTCAGAGGAGAATTGCCTGGTATTTCGGGGCTGGACTGACCTTACTTGGCGGGATCAGACTGATATACTTCAGGAAAGTTTTCTTCTGTGAAAAGCACACTGGTCTAAAAGAGGCTGCTTCCGGGTGGTAAATCGCCATAGAACAAGCCACTGAGCTGTTGTTCGTTCCTGGTAGAGCGCTTCTCTCTTTGTATGCAAATTATTATGACCCTGGGGAAGTCTCCCTATGGGTGATGGGGGAAACCAGACGTGGACTCCTTGCCCAGTGTGCTTAGAGGAATGTGGCTGCACCTCACTGACGAGGCCCATAGAAGGCCGAAACGATCATCTGGGGTTGTCATGTTCCTTGTTCAGAGGAGAATTGCCTGGTATTTCGGGGCTGGACTGACCTTACTTGGCGGGATCAGACTGATATACTTCAGGAAAGTTTTCTTCTGTGAAAAGCACACTGGTCTAAAAGAGGCTGCTTCCGGGTGGTAAATCGCCATAGAACAAGCCACTGAGCTGTTGTTCGTTCCTGGTAGAGCGCTTCTCTCTTTGTATGCAAATTATTATGACCCTGGGGAAGTCTCCCTATGGGTGATGGGGGAAACCAGACGTGGACTTCTTGCCCAGTGTGCTTAGAGGAATGTGGCTGCACCTCACTGACGAGGCCCATAGAAGGCCGAAACGATCGTCTGGGGTTGTCATGTTCCTTGTTCAGAGGAGAATTGCCTGGTATTTCGGGGCTGGACTGACCTTACTTGGCGGGATCAGACTGATATACTTCAGGAAAGTTTTCTTCTGTGAAAAGCACACTGGTCTAAAAGAGGCTGCTTCCGGGTGGTAAATCGCCATAGAACAAGCCACTGAGCTGTTGTTCGTTCCTGGTAGAGCGCTTCTCTCTTTGTATGCAAATTATTATGACCCTGGGGAAGTCTCCCTATGGGTGATGGGGGAAACCAGACGTGGACTCCTTGCCCAGTGTGCTTAGAGGAATGTGGCTGCACCTCACTGACGAGGCCCATAGAAGGCCGAAACGATCGTCTGGGGTTGTCATGTTCCTTGTTCAAAGGAGAATTGCCTGGTATTTCGGGGCTGGACTGACCTTACTTGGCGGGATCAGACTGATATACTTCAGGAAAGTTTTCTTCTGTGAAAAGCACACTGGTCTAAAAGAGGCTGCTTCCGGGTGGTAAATCGCCATAGAACAAGCCACTGAGCTGTTGTTCGTTCCTGGTAGAGCGCTTCTCTCTTTGTATGCAAATTATTATGACCCTGGGGAAGTCTCCCTATGGGTGATGGGGGAAACCAGACGTGGACTCCTTGCCCAGTGTGCTTAGAGGAATGTGGCTGCACCTCACTGACGAGGCCCATAGAAGGCCGAAACGATCGTCTGGGGTTGTCATGTTCCTTGTTCAGAGGAGAATTGCCTGGTATTTCGGGGCTGGACTGACCTTACTTGGCGGGATCAGACTGATATACTTCAGGAAAGTTTTCTTCTGTGAAAAGCACACTGGTCTAAAAGAGGCTGCTTCCGGGTGGTAAATCGCCATAGAACAAGCCACTGAGCTGTTGTTCGTTCCTGGTAGAGCGCTTCTCTCTTTGTATGCAAATTATTATGACCCTGGGGAAGTCTCCCTATGGGTGATGGGGGAAACCAGACGTGGACTCCTTGCCCAGTGTGCTTAGAGGAATGTGGCTGCACCTCACTGACGAGGCCCATAGAAGGCCGAAACGATCGTCTGGGGTTGTCATGTTCCTTGTTCAGAGGAGAATTGCCTGGTATTTCGGGGCTGGACTGACCTTACTTGGCGGGATCAGACTGATATACTTCAGGAAAGTTTTCTTCTGTGAAAAGCACACTGGTCTAAAAGAGGCTGCTTCCGGGTGGTAAATTGCCATAGAACAAGCCACTGAGCTGTTGTTCGTTCCTGGTAGAGCGCTTCTCTCTTTGTATGCAAATTATTATGACCCTGGGGAAGTCTCCCTATGGGTGATGGGGGAAACCAGACGTGGACTCCTTGCCCAGTGTGCTTAGAGGAATGTGGCTGCACCTCACTGACGAGGCCCATAGAAGGCCGAAACGATCGTCTGGGGTTGTCATGTTCCTTGTTCAGAGGAGAATTGCCTGGTATTTCGGGGCTGGACTGACCTTACTTGGCGGGATCAGACTGATATACTTCAGGAAAGTTTTCTTCTGTGAAAAGCACACTGGTCTAAAAGAGGCTGCTTCCGGGTGGTAAATCGCCATAGAACAAGCCCCTGAGCTGTTGTTCGTTCCTGGTAGAGTGCTTCTCTCTTTGTATGCAAATTATTATGACCCTGGGGAAGTCTCCCTATGGGTGATGGGGGAAACCAGACGTGGACTCCTTGCCCAGTGTGCTTAGAGGAATGTGGCTGCACCTCACTGACGAGGCCCATAGAAGGCCGAAACGATCGTCTGGGGTTGTCATGTTCCTTGTTCAGAGGAGAATTGCCTGGTATTTCGGGGCTGGACTGACCTTACTTGGCGGGATCAGACTGATATACTTCAGGAAAGTTTTCTTCTGTGAAAAGCACACTGGTCTAAAAGAGGCTGCTTCCGGGTGGTAAATCGCCATAGAACAAGCCACTGAGCTGTTGTTCGTTCCTGGTAGAGCGCTTCTCTCTTTGTATGCAAATTATTATGACCCTGGGGAAGTCTCCCTATGGGTGATGGGGGAAACCAGACGTGGACTCCTTGCCCAGTGTGCTTAGAGGAATGTGGCTGCACCTCACTGACGAGGCCCATAGAAGGCCGAAACGATCGTCTGGGGTTGTCATGTTCCTTGTTCAGAGGAGAATTGCCTGGTATTTCGGGGCTGGACTGACCTTACTTGGCGGGATCAGACTGATATACTTCAGGAAAGTTTTCTTCTGTGAAAAGCACACTGGTCTAAAAGAGGCTGCTTCCGGGTGGTAAATCGCCATAGAACAAGCCACTGAGCTGTTGTTCGTTCCTGGTAGAGCGCTTCTCTCTTTGTATGCAAATTATTATGACCCTGGGGAAGTCTCCCTATGGGTGATGGGGGAAACCAGACGTGGACTCCTTGCCCAGTGTGCTTAGAGGAATGTGGCTGCACCTCACTGACGAGGCCCATAGAAGGCCGAAACGATCGTCTGGGGTTGTCATGTTCCTTGTTCAGAGGAGAATTGCCTGGTATTTCGGGGCTGGACTGACCTTACTTGGCGGGATCAGACTGATATACTTCAGGAAAGTTTTCTTCTGTGAAAAGCACACTGGTCTAAAAGAGGCGTCTTCCGGGTGGTAAATCGCCATAGAACAAGCCACTGAGCTGTTGTTCGTTCCTGGTAGAGCGCTTCTCTCTTTGTATGCAAATTATTATGACCCTGGGGAAGTCTCCCTATGGGTGATGGGGGAAACCAGACGTGGACTCCTTGCCCAGTGTGCTTAGAGGAATGTGGCTGCACCTCACTGACGAGGCCCATAGAAGGCCGAAACGATCGTCTGGGGTTGTCATGTTCCTTGTTCAGAGGAGAATTGCCTGGTATTTCGGGGCTGGACTGACCTTACTTGGCGGGATCAGACTGATATACTTCAGGAAAGTTTTCTTCTGTGAAAAGCACACTGGTCTAAAAGAGGCTGCTTCCGGGTGGTAAATCGCCATAGAACAAGCCACTGAGCTGTTGTTCGTTCCCGGTAGAGCGCTTCTCTCTTCGTATGCAAAGTGTAGCTATGTGTCGTGCATAGCTTGCAGCTATCTCCAAAGTGGAGAAGGCTTTTTGAGCACAGCAACAGGAGAACAATTCAGGCACTACTCTTGCCTGAATTGTAGAGCCACTTATATAGTGTATTTGCTTACCTGTGTACAATGTGGTGTACAATATACAGGTCTTACATCCAGGGAAACACGTGATAGAATTCGTGAACACATAAATAACATCAAGGCAGGAAAACTGACAACTCCACTCATACAGCATTTTAATCAGAAACACAATAAAAAAGCTGATACTTTGAGGTGGACCATTATTGAAAAGTCGACGTGCAAAGCAAGAGGTGGAGATAGGGACAAGCTTTTAGCTAAAAGAGAGGCCTTCTGGATACACAGACTGAAAACCAGAATTCCATTAGGATTAAATTCGGAATTTTATATTATCCATTTTTGGGAGTAGTTTTCGGTCTGTGTATTCCCGAGGGGGAATCTCTAAAAGGTAGCCTGCTATTTCTTCAAATCAAAAAACTAAAAATGTTTTTCTAGTCAGGCTTTCACTCTCTCTCTCCCAATTATTATTTTTTCATAATTTTTCATTTATTTATTTATTTATTTATTTCTATTTTGTATTTGCAATCCAAACTGTCAAAGGTTTCACCTCAAAAAACAACAAATTAAATTAAATAATATCCAAATTCTAGTGAGTACATGTTTAAATATTAACGGAATGTTTGTTCTCAATTGAGCAGGTTAAAATCTTAATTATTGTATTTTGAGAATGCTCACTGAACTGTTAGAGTTATCAAATGTTCTATTTAAGTTCCATGTATACAAACTCACTATATATGTTCTAGTTTGCAATTGTTTATATATTTATATTTTGTTGCTATTTAAACAGTATACAATAACTGTTTCTATTTAGAAATAAGGTTTTGTGAAACTGTAACAAATAGGTGTGTTGAGGACACGCCCAGGATAAAATGTTTTTATCCAATCACAATTATGCACCAGGTATTTACAGGTAATTGGGATTATGAGCTTCATGCTACGACTACGGCCTTGCAGGCTGAAACGGGTCAGCAATAGTTCTTCGGGTGTTATCCTCACACACCACCAAGCCCCCTTCTTTTGTTGTGAATTTACTTCCCCAAGGAAGTTTCTGTGACTTCCAATAAAAGTTTTTTAAGCAGTACCTTGGTGCAGCTCATCACTTTGTTACCTAGAATGTAGTCTTATAGACTTTATGAACTAAAATAGTGATAGTGTAAGATTTGACACAAATACACATATTACCCCAATGTCTAAAATAAAATCTAAAAATAAAAAATTATATCCGGTCCAAATGAGAGGAGATCTATTAGAAGCATTTCACACTATTGTTGAAAAAGAAGTCACTGATTTATATCAGGACATAAAAAAGAAAAAAAATCAGAAAGTCAAATAATTTAACTACAAAAGAAAGACGAGCATGGAACAAGTTAAAGAATAACCAAAATTTGGTAATTACTAATTCTGATAAGGGCGGCTCAGTTGTTATTCAGAATAGAGATAAATATACTGCAGAAGCACTGAGACAACTTAAAGATACCAACACCTATACTAAACTCAGTTTTAACCCTACTACTAGATTTCAGAAGGAATTAGATTCTTTTCTTAATAATTCAGCATATAGAGGTTTTATTACTGTAACTACAGCAGAAAAACTTAGAGTTGATTATCCCCAAGTATCTATTTTTAAACACATCCCAAAGATACATAAGTACTCCATCTTTCCCCCAGGTAGACCTATTATATCTGGCATTGGTACTTTAGGTGAAAAATTGGGAGCATTTATTGATGAACAACTCCAACCAATTGTAGCTATTACTCCAGGCCATGTTAGAGATACTAACTGACTATCGATAAGGATTGTATCCTGTTTTCAATGTATGTGTCCTACAACAGATGTTGAACATGTTAACTAATTTTGATGCAGAATTTATAGGATTTTTAATTGAAGCTACAGGATACCTATTGACACACACTTATTTTTGTTTATGGGAAACTTTTATGTACAAAAATGCGGTACAGCGTCGGGGGCAAAATTTGCCCCCTCCTATGCTAATTTATATTTAAGTTTTTTTAAGTTAAGAATCTATTCAGATAGCAACCCCTTTAAACAACACATAAAAGCCTATTTTAGGTATATAGGTGATTTGTTACTGGTATGGAGAGGTAATACTGAACAACTTCAGAACTTTATAAGTTACATAAATAATAACAATATGAACTTAAAATGTACACACAGCAGCTCAACAGAATTGCCCTTCTTAGATGTTTCACTTAAATTAACTGCAGACCATATTGAAACTGAGACCTATCGTAAACCTACATCAGGTAATACCATTCTAAGAGCTAATTCTCATCACCCTGAACACCTTAAAAAAGGTATCCCCAAGGGCCAATACATGTGTTTACGAAGGAATTGCACAGACACTTCTAAGTACAAAACACAGGCTGAGGAACTTACTAAGAGATTAATAGCCAGAGGTTACAAGGAAGATACACTTGAGACTATAGCAGAACAGGTCCTTCTTATGGATAGGGATGGCTTGTTAAAAGACAAGACCATTAAAAATTCCAACAAGTCTATTCAACCCCATATAGTAGGCAGTACCGACAAATTTGTTCAATCATTAAGAAAAAATTGGCAATTCTTGATAAAGACAAACTTTTAGGGAAAGAAGTAATGGAGAATATCAAGTTTGTACCGAAAAAAGCAAGTACAATAGGAGGCAGCCGAAAAAGGCATTTTGATAATAAGGTAGTAAACTCAAGAAAAACTTGGTTGGAACCAAAAATGGGCTTCTACAAATGTGTTACTAAACCTTGTAAAAAAAACACCAGTTGCCAGACACTTTTGTTCCCATAATGTTAATCCCTTACATTACATTTCCTTTAAGGCTATAGACCACATACCGAAAGCACTAACAGAGGGGCCAACAGACAAATGAAACTAAATAAGAGTGAAATATACTGGATATTTAAATTACAATCAGGAGCACCAAGAGGAATAAATGAAAAATCAGATATGAAACTATATACAGGGCAATAATATAATACAACATATCTTCTATTCTAACCTATAGTGAAGGTATTTTTGAATTGAAGTATATGGAATGTTAATTATTTGTCTAATTTAGATGTGCTATAGTGATATTTAGCTTTGACACTTTATTATATTATTTTTTCATACACACACTTGCAAATAATTACATTCAGCATGATCACCACACTAGTTTGTTCAATCACATATTAAGTAATACTCTATCAGAGTCATTCACAAAGTGTAGTTGAATACACACATACCCATAAATGTGATTTAACTAATTATAAAAGTATTATACTTTACACTCACATAGTATTCTTATCATTATTTATGGATTATAACCACATTAATGTCACACAGTTTTTACGGAACTAGTAATAAAGTCCAGCTCTTTTATGTATTAAATCCACATTTGTTGAAAAGTTCATTTATATGATTCATACACAGCAAACAATTACTCTGTATCATTTATTCCCCTTTAGTAATAGTTGCAATAATATGTCTACTACAATATCTAGCAACAAACTTATGATTATAGTAATGATTTCATAAGGCAGAGTAAAAGAACAATATCGGGGTGGTATATATATAAATACTTAACACCACACAGATCATCCCATACCGTCTGCATCACCTAATAGTAATAGAGTTAGTTTTAATCATATTTGTATTTTTAAATGTAAAATGTGCAATCGTAATCTAAAATCATTATATAAACATTTAATTAAAATTGATGACGTTTTTTGAAATCACATGAGTTGAAAGGTCAGAAAACGCCAGACACTTGTGATTGGCTTACATATGTATTTTAAACTTAGCTTGTTGAAGTTAACACTATCCCTGACAAAGTGCCATAGCACTCTCATTTCATCAGTCCATAAAACCTTAGAAAAATCAGTCTTGAGATATTTCTTGGCCCAGTCTTGATGTTTCAGCTTGTGTGTCTTGTTCAGTGGTGGTCGTCTTTCAGCCTTTCTTACCTTGGCCATGTATCTGAGTATTGCACACCTTGTGCTTTTGGGCACTCCAGTGATGTTGCAGCTCTGAAATATGGCCAAACTGGTGGCAAGTGGCATCTTGGCAGCTGCACGCTTGACTTTTCTCAGTTCATGGGCAGTTATTTTGCGCCTTGGTTTTTCCACACGCTTCTTGCGACCCTGTTGACTATTTTGAATGAAACGCTTGATTGTTCGATGATCACGCTTCAGAAGCTTTGCAATTTTAAGAGTGCTGCATACCTCTACAAGATATCTCACTATTTTTGACTTTTCTGAGCCTGACAAGTCCTTCTTTTGACCCATTTTGCCAAAGGAAAGGAAGTTGCCTAATAATTATGCACACCTGATATAGGGTGTTCATGTCATTAGACCACACCCCTTCTCATTACAGAGATGCACATCACCTAATATGCTTAATTGGTAGTAGGCTTTCGAGCCTATACAGCTTGGAGTAAGACAACATGCATAAAGAGGATGATGTGGTCAAAATACTCATTTGCCTAATAATTCTGCACTCCCTGTATATATATATATATATATATATATATATATATATATATATATATATAGATATATATATATATATATATATATATATATATATATATATATATAATATTACTCACCAATACCCTGACATAGTTCCCCCTTTCAATTTTAAAATATGTAGGACACGTATTGGATTGACTTGGTACTTGGTGACTGTATTTACAGTATGCATCATAGACAGTCTTACTATGAAGAGAGTCCATTATTTTCCATCCTCATATTTATGCTCATTAGTTATGCATCTTTAAACTACAACACTTCATTAGTGCATTTGGGGATATGACACTTCATTCTCCCTCTATGACATGTAGTTTGGACCAAGGATGGCATGCTCACAGCTGATTAATATGGATCCATTTATCAATAAAACTATCATTTTTAGGGATCCTAATTTTATAGGCAACTGGAGATATTTTATCAGTAATGATAAAAGGACCCTTCCATGATAGTAGAAATGTATTCTCCTTAACCTGACCTCTTCCAAAGTTATAAAGATAAACTTTATAATAAATTTAATATTCCTTTTTGGAAGTTTTAAGATCATAATAGGTTTTATCAGCAGTTGTGGCTTTCTCTATGTTACTTTGAGCAAATACAAAAGCATATTGCAGATGCTTCCTTAAATTTTCCACATATTGATGTGTTGTAGCAGCATTTATTAATTTCTGGTCTGATGTACAGTACAATAAATGTGAGGTAGAACCATTTTTCTACCAGTCATCAATTCAAAAGGTGACATCTTAGTAGCACTTCTTGGTGTTGCTCTTAATGCCACTGGGACTAGAGGTAATTTTACATCCCAGTCCTTACCTGTTTTACTCACAAACTTTTTGAGTTTTTTTTAAAAATGGACTGGTTCTACCACTCTACACTACCACTAGAGACAGCTCTATATGCTATATGGAGCTTTCTTTTAACCCCTAGTATTTTCCACATTTTTGTCATCACTTCGCTAGTGAAGTAGGTCCCTCGATCGGATTCGAGTCGCTAAGGCAAACCAAATCTGGAAAATACATGGTTGATGAGCAATGCTGCACATGTTTCAGCACTAATATTAGGTGCACTGATGTACTTTACCCATTTAGTGAACAGGCATGTTACTGTCAACATGTATTTGTTTAAGGTATCCATTTAATCTTTTCCTTTTTTCCAGCAGTCACATGTCTTGTCTAGTCTCCATCTGTATTTAAGTCATCACCTCACCTTAAACAGGTGCTTAGTTATTGCTCATTCAAGCTGAACTCAGCCACGGCAGTTTTTCCTTTTGAAACAAACCGTCACTTTCTGGATTACAAAATATATCTTTGAAATTCTGGGTTATCCATGAAATTGCCTCCTATTACAGCTGGTTATACAGACCTACGCAAGTGATTCCTCCTACCTTACCATCGTTGCCACATAGTGAACCACTGTATATTACACCTCAAGCCTGTCCTTATCCAAAAAACCCTGCTTGGATTAACAACAGAGGTATTTCGTGTCATGGGCCAAATTGTATGTGCGTGGCTCAACCGCTCCCATTACAAGAGACTGGACATGCCCCTCCACCTAAGCAGATGCATACTGGTTCACACTGTCTCACACCCCCGTGACATCTCAATCCAGCAGAGCAACATCTTACACTGATCTGACAGTGTAGACAGCAGTACAATGGGTAAGAAGCTGTTATTATTCCTTAGTTCACTTTGTTGCTAATACGCTTACTGTGTCACTGCTCCCAGTAAAGCCTCACCGTCTAGAGCTACATCTGATATCCTCCCACAATCCATGGCACCTGAAATTGTAACAGCCTGCTCTTACATTGCAGTGTTTCTCCTCTGACAACACAGACCTCAGGCAGCGCAGCGTCTCTTAAGATCTCTCCTGTTGCATATAGATCCGCAAGGCTTTGCTGGCAAGACCGGACTGGCATCCAAGGTCTACTCTATATGTTTCCAATAGTAGCCAACCTACACATATCCCAGGATAAGGCATAAAGGAATGCTATCTGATTAAGTTGCAACAAAATAGTTTCTTATTCTTTGCAACACTATATATACAGAAGTTAACAAATTTCACTATATATACGGTTTGTTTGGTGATACATTCATACCAATTATAACACTCTGCAGTTGTGATAAACATCATAAATAAGCATTACAAATTGTTACCTCTTGATGACCTAGTTATTGGACCAATAAAATCAATTTGTATATCTGACCATGGCGTTATCATCCCCTTTTTGTATAATGGCACTCTATGCGTTGGCGCAGTGGGTTGGAACTGTGAACAACCTTGACAGTAGGTTTGAACATCCTTCAACATATGCGGCCAAAAGGCAAAATCACACAATATTTCATATGTTAATTTGGCACAACGATGGCCAGATGTGGGAGCATCATGGGCATGTTGATGCATGAGACCCCTGAACTGGGTAGGTACCACCCATTCTTGGATACCGGTTTTGGAGGTTCTAATTAACAAACCATCCTGTAATTTGAATTGTGATTTGGACTTCATTAAGATTCTAAGATCTTCCTTGCCAATACAGTCCTCTTTTAAGATGGGGTTGTTTTCAGGATTTTTTATACAGTATGTTTATAGAAAATACCTATAATTGGGTCTACCTTTTGACTAGTGATCAGGTCCTCACTAGGAGAATCCTGACTCCATTGTACCAGGTTCGGCTCATCCTGTTGTTTAGCCTGATATCTGGTAATGACCTCTACATGAATTGCACCCATTAAGTGGTCAATATTGAGGAGCTCTCCAGTTATGGCTCCTTGTTTGGCTAATGAATCTGCAAAATCATTGCCTTCCTTATCAGGACCTTGAATTCTGGAATGACCCTTGGTCTTTTTCCAGTGTATGGTTAACCCATTGGAAACCACTAATTTATCAATTTCGCAGAACAACTTGCCATGTTTGACTGGTTTGTTGTTAATTTTCTGCATGTCATTTCTTTTCCAAGTTGGCCGTTATTCAACAAAAATGTCATGCACATAATTTTATGAATGCCTTGTTCAATAGCCATTTGAAATGATTTTAAAATAGTGGTGAGTTCTGCTACTTAACTGTATCTTGGTCCATTGTTGAAACCTACAGAAATATTTGGGGATCCGTTTGCCCAAGCTATACCAATGCCAGCGACTAATCTGCGCTCATTATCAATAGTGGCATGGTAAGAACAACCATCAACATTAACCCAAGGTAATGGTTGACACTGGTCCTTGTATATTTTATAGGGAGAAAGCAATTGTTCTTCCAGGAAAGTATCTACCAATAACTCTTCCCCATTATCCTTAGCAGTACAGTCATGGAGAACAGCAAGCCCCTGTGCAACTGGATTAATTTTGTTTTGCTTATAGTACATTTCTAAAGACCAGCCTTGTAAGGAAAGAGTCCAAGCTGTTATGCGGCTATTGGACAGGTTCCCATCTCTTATTTTCTCACTTTGCAAATATAGCAAAGGCTGGTGGGTCATTTCTACTATAATTTTCTCGCCCTGTATATAACTGCGGAAATTTTGTAGAGCCCATGCAATACATAAGAGGGCTTTTTCAAAATCACTAAATTTGATTTCAATTGGGGATAAAGTTTTGCTCGCATAAGCAATGACTGCTTAAATTATCATGTTTTTGGTATAAAACAGCACTTATGCTTATATCTGTGTAACCTGTCTCTAAGTAGAAAGTTTTACCACTTTTACGGTAAGCTAAACAAGGTGCTTGAGTGAGTTTTCTCTTCAGCTCTCTGATGGCTGTCTCTTAAGCCTCACTCCAGTGCCATTTCACATCCTCCTTTAGAAGATGTAGCAGTGGTTTAGCTAATTCTGCATACTTATCAATACAAGAACAAAGAGGGCCCAATGGCACTACTGGGGAATACAAGGGACTTAATTCCTAGTAATTACATGAAGGGAGGCAATGTATATACCTTCTTAACATAATAAAATATAATGATGTATAATCTATAGGTGCTGTGTACTAGTCACTTGATTTAACAAAGGGAGGTACAGGACCACCAAAAAATGTACACATAAGCAGCACTCAAAATCCCTTATGTGAATTAGATTTAACTGAGCAACAAGTGTCAGATGTACCAGGGAAAAAATATATTAAAAATTAGCTTTTATTAGGGCATTTAATATAATGGAAAGACAAAACATTTAAAACCACAGGAAATAATTGTAACTTAAATCAGGATTAAACGGCAGTAGTGGTAATTCCAGATTATATAATTATTGAAGATGCAGGATCCTCTAGTGAGATAAAAACTTGTATATTACTAACTCGTCTTATAGCATAGACCTAGGATGTAATGTTAATCCATAGTCTTTAGACTGACAAATAATCTCAATATTGTATCAAGAGGGATCCTAATAATGGGACAAGGTCAGATTAAGTCTGAAAGTATTATAGTAACACATATGGATTTGTGATTATGGCATATTGTGATATACCATATACAGGTATACCTCACTTTACAGCGATTCGCTAATATAGCGCTTTGTGGAGCTGAAGTTCAAACTCCAAGGATTTTGAAACAGTGCTGTAATCGTCGTGAGATTGCTAGAAAATTGAATGGCACCATTTTGTTATGCTTAGTTCACTCTGTTTATAGCATTGCAGTGCAATCTGTGTCTCAGTGCTATAGGCTGGCAGATTTTACTACAGTAAGTGTCACAATTTTACAGGTACAGTATTTATTGAATACCTGCTGTGCTAGTGTTAAACTAAACGTAGCACTACTGCACCCCTAATATATCTTAGTTCAAACATGTTTTCAGGATTTTAAACACTGAAAAGAAAGCTAAAACTGCCTTGTTTCACTTTAAGGCGGTTTTCACTTTACAGCAGGGCTCCGGTCCCTAACCCGCTGTATGAGCGGGGTATACCTGTACATATAAAGTGAATTATGTATTGAACAGGAAAGTTTCCTTATAATATTCTTACTGATCCTATTATACAATTCAAAATCCTCTTTTATGTATGTGTGAAAAAAAACAAACAGAGTTACTGTTATCAGATCTGCTTTAATTTCAAGTATGAAGTTATATTGATTCCTATGTTAGCACTTTATACTGCTAGTAGATAGTAACTACTATTGCTACTATATTACTAATGTGTTTGTGGAAAAAAGTATATTTACTCTAATATTATACTTGTTATCTATTCCATCAAGGACAGGTAATCAGTTTAAGCAAGATATAATAATAAAAATAAGTTAAATTGCCATTATCTTTACAGAAGGTAGTATCCAAACTGAAATAGTTCTCATGAATCAAATCTAGTTTACCAATGTAGTACTCATTACTAGTGATGTCCCGAACTGTTCGCCCGCGAAAGGTTCACAGCGAACATAGGTTGTTCGCGTTCGCGTTTGTGGGCGAACACATGGCGATGTTCGATCCGCCCCTATGTGTCATCATTGTGGAAACTTTGACCCTTTATGTCACAGCCGCCTGACACATTAGAGCCAATCAACATCAGACACTCCCTCACAGACACTCCCAGCTACTCGGAATCCGCCATTTTAGACTCATAACGACCTTACTTTTTTAAAGAGAGGACGTGTTGTGTTTTTGCTCCTGACATTAATAGGAAAAACATAGCTAGGCTAGTGTATTTACAGTCCAGAAGGACTCCACTCATCTCTGCTGCAAGCACAGCACCCCAAAAAGCCCTTTTTAGGGCTATATTTCGTGCCGTTTTTTTTTTTTTTTCGTTTTTTTTTTTATTAGCATTTGCCTGGCTTTCAGCTGTGTGTTTAAGGCTCACAGCATATGCTGTGACTACTGCCACCACTGATATCTCCCTAACAACATTAGTTTAAATTTAACTAACCCAAAAATATAATTATTTTTCTAGTGTAATTTTTTTTCATTTTCTATTAGGCCAGTGTCACACAGTATATACTCTGGTTCATTGCTCTGTGCCAGCCAGCAGCCACCAGTGTTAATATCCGTTTATAACATTATTTTAAATAAAAAAAAATAAAAAAATAAAAAATATTTCGCTAGTGTAATCTAATTACATTTACTATCATGCCTGTGTCTGTCAGGCTCACTCAGCATTAATATACCTCTTTTTTTCAGTCTTTTGGTTAATTGGTCTGTGCCAGGAAGCCACCCAGCACTCATATATATTTTTCTTTCACCTTAATTTTAATATATATATATATATATATATAAAAAAAAAGTTTAAATTTGTTTGCTAGTGTAATGTAATATAATTTTCTATCTGGCCTGTGTGTTTTGCTGACACAGGCCTAGATTTGGAGTTCGGCGGTAAAAGGGCTGTTAACGCTCCGCGGGTTTTTTTCTGGCCGCACCATAAATTTAACTCTGGTATCGAGAGTTCAAACAAATGCTGCGTTAGGCTCCAAAAAAGGAGCGTAGAGCATATTTACCGCAAATGCAACTCTCGATACCAGAGTTGCTTACGGACGCGGCCGGCATCAAAAACGTGCTCGTGCACGATTCTCCCATAGGAAACAATGGGGCAGTTTGAGCTGAAAAAAAACCTAACACCTGCAAAAAAGCAGCGTTCAGCTCTTAACGCAGCCCCATTGTTTCCTATGGGGAAACACTTCCTACGTCTGCACCTAACACTCTAACATGTACCCCGAGTCTAAACACCCCTACCCTTACACTTATTAACCCCTAATCTGCCGCCCCCGCTATCGCTGACCCCTGCATTACACTTTTAACCCCTAATCTGCCGCTCCGTAAACCGCCGCCACCTACGTTATCCCTATGTACCCCTAATCTGCTGCCCTAACATCGCCGACCCCTATGTTATATTTATTAACCCCTAATCTGCCCCCCACAACGTCGCCGACACCTGCCTACACTTATTAACCCCTAATCTGCCGAGCGGACCTGAGCGCTACTATAATAAAGTTATTAACCCCTAATCCGCCTCACTAACCCTATCATAAATAGTATTAACCCCTAATCTGCCCTCCCTAACATCGCCGACACCTACCTTCAATTATTAACCCCTAATCTGCCGACCGGAGCTCACCGCTATTCTAATAAATGTATTAACCCCTAAAGCTAAGTCTAACCCTAACACTAACACCCCCCTAAGTTAAATATAATTTTTATCTAACGAAATAAATTAACTCTTATTAAATAAATAATTCCTATTTAAAGCTAAATACTTACCTGTAAAATAAATCCTAATATAGCTACAATATAAATTATAATTATATTATAGCTATTTTAGGATTAATATTTATTTTACAGGCAACTTTGTAATTATTTTAACCAGGTACAATAGCTATTAAATAGTTAAGAACTATTTAATAGTTACCTAGTTAAAATAATAACAAATTTACCTGTAAAATAAATCCTAACCTAAGATATAATTAAACCTAACACTACCCTATCAATAAAATAATTAAATAAACTACCTACAATTACCTACAATTAACCTAACACTACACTATCAATAAATTAATTAAACACAATTGCTACAAATAAATACAATTAAATAAACTATCTAAAGTACAAAAAATAAAAAAGAACTAAGTTACAGAAAATAATAAAATATTTACAAACATAAGAAAAATATTACAACAATTTTAAACTAATTACACCTACTCTAAGCCACCTAATAAAATAACAAAGCCCCCCAAAATAAAAAAATTCCCTACCCTATTCTAAAATACAAATATTACAAGCTCTTTTACCTTACCAGCCCTGAACAGGGCCCTTTGCGGGGCATGCCCCAAGAATTTCAGCTCTTTTGCCTGTAAAAAAAAACATCCAATACCCCCCCCCCAACATTACAACCCACCACCCACATACCCCTAATCTAACCCAAACCCCCCTTAAATAAACCTAACACTACCCCCCTGATGATCTTCCTACCTTGTCTTCACCATGCCAGGTTCACCGATCCGTCCTGGCTCCAAGATCTTCATCCAACCCAAGCGGGGGCTAGACATCCACTGAAGAAGTCCAGAAGAGGGTCCAAAGTCTTCCTCCTATCCGGCAAGAAGAGGACATCCGGACCGGCAAACATCTTCTCCAAGCGGCATCTTCTATCTTCTTCCATCCGATGACGACCGGCTCCATCTTGAAGACCTCCAGCGCGGATCCATCCTCTTCTTCCGACGACTAGACGACGAATGACGGTTCCTTTAAGGGACGTCATCCAAGATGGCGTCCCTCGAATTCCGATTGGCTGATAGGATTCTATCAGCCAATCGGAATTAAGGTAGGAATTTTCTGATTGGCTGATGGAATCAGCCAATCAGAATATAGTTCAATCCGATTGGCTGATCCAATCAGCCAATCAGATTGAGCTCGCATTCTATTGGCTGTTCCGATCAGCCAATAGAATGCGAGCTCAATCTGATTGGCTGATTGGATCAGCCAATCGGATTGAACTATATTCTGATTGGCTGATTCCATCAGCCAATCAGAAAATTCCTACCTTAATTCCGATTGGCTGATAGAATCCTATCAGCCAATCGGAATTCGAGGGACGCCATCTTGGATGACGTCCCTTAAAGGAACCGTCATTCGTCGTCTAGTCGTCGGAAGAAGAGGATGGATCCGCGCTGGAGGTCTTCAAGATGGAGCCGGTCGTCATCGGATGGAAGAAGATAGAAGATGCCGCTTGGAGAAGATGTTTGCCGGTCCGGATGTCCTCTTCTTGCCGGATAGGAGGAAGACTTTGGACCCTCTTCTGGACTTCTTCAGTGGATGTCTAGCCCCCGCTTGGGTTGGATGAAGATCTTGGAGCCAGGACGGATCGGTGAACCTGGCATGGTGAAGACAAGGTAGGAAGATCATCAGGGGGGTAGTGTTAGGTTTATTTAAGGGGGGTTTGGGTTAGATTAGGGGTATGTGGGTGGTGGGTTGTAATGTTGGGGGGGGGGTATTGTATGTTTTTTTTTACAGGCAAAAGAGCTGAAATTCTTGGGGCATGCCCCGCAAAGGGCCCTGTTCAGGGCTGGTAAGGTAAAAGAGCTTGTAATATTTGTATTTTAGAATAGGGTAGGGAATTTTTTATTTTGGGGGGCTTTGTTATTTTATTAGGGGGCTTAGAGTAGGTGTAATTAGTTTAAAATTGTTGTAATATTTTTCTTATGTTTGTAAATATTTTATTATTTTCTGTAACTTAGTTCTTTTTTATTTTTTGTACTTTAGATAGTTTATTTAATTGTATTTATTTGTAGCAATTGTGTTTAATTAATTTATTGATAGTGTAGTGTTAGGTTAATTGTAGGTAATTGTAGGTAGTTTATTTAATTATTTTATTGATAGGGTAGTGTTAGGTTTAATTATATCTTAGGTTAGGATTTATTTTATAGGTAAATTTGTTATTATTTTAACTAGGTAACTATTAAATAGTTCTTAACTATTTAATAGCTATTGTACCTGGTTAAAATAATTACAAAGTTGCCTGTAAAATAAATATTAATCCTAAAATAGCTATAATATAATTATAATTTATATTGTAGCTATATTAGGATGTATTTTACAGGTAAGTATTTAGCTTTAAATAGGAATTATTTATTTAATAAGAGTTAATTTATTTCGTTAGATAAAAATTATATTTAACTTAGGGGGGTGTTAGTGTTAGGGTTAGACTTAGCTTTAGGGGTTAATACATTTATTAGAATAGCGGTGAGCTCCGGTCGGCAGATTAGGGGTTAATAATTGAAGGTAGGTGTCGGCGATGTTAGGGAGGGCAGATTAGGGGTTAATACTATTTATGATAGGGTTAGTGAGGCGGATTAGGGGTTAATAACTTTATTATAGTAGCGCTCAGGTCCGCTCGGCAGATTAGGGGTTAATAAGTGTAGGTAGGTGTCGGCGACGTTGAGGGGGGCAGATTAGGGGTTAATAAATATAACATAGGGGTCGGCGATGTTAGGGGTAGCAGATTAGGGGTACATAGGGATAACGTAGGTGGCGGCGATTTGCGGTCGGAAGATTAGGGGTTAATTATTTTAAGTAGCTTGCGGCGACGTTGTGGGGGGCAAGTTAGGGGTTAATAGATATAATACAGGGGTCGGCGGTGTTAGGGGCAGCAGATTAGGGGTACATAAGTATAACGTAGGTGGCGGTCGGCAGATTAGGGGTTAAAAATTTTAATCGAGTGGCGGCGATGTGGGGGGACCTCGGTTTAGGGGTACATAGGTAGTTTATGGGTGTTAGTGTACTTTAGGGTACAGTAGTTAAGAGCTTTATGAACCGGCGTTAGCCAGAAAGCTCTTAACTCCTGCTATTTTCAGGCGGCTGGAATTTTGTCGTTAGAGCTCTAACGCTCACTGCAGAAACGACTCTAAATACCGGCGTTAGGAAGATCCCATTGAAAAGATAGGCTACGCAAATGGCGTAGGGGGATCTGCGGTATGGAAAAGTCGCGGCTGTAAAGTGAGCGTTAGACCCTTTAATCACTGACTCCAAATACCAGCGGGCGGCCAAAACCAGCGTTAGGAGCCTCTAACGCTGGTTTTGACGGCTACCGCCGAACTCTAAATCTAGGCCATAGAGAGCCTACTGTGTTTACTTGCTGCCCTCCCTAGTCTATGAGCCACGACTCATATGTGTTTAACCTTTTTTTAATTCCCCCCCCAAAAAAATAATTTCAATCATTTTTCTAGTGTAATCTAATAGTATTTTCTATCAGGCGTGTGTGTATCCGACATACAGAGCCTACTGTTTTTAATAGCTGCCCTTCCAAGGCTATCAGCCACGACTCATATGTATGTGCTTAACCTTTTTCTTAAAATTTCCAAAAAAAAGTCTTTAAATCATTATGCTAGTGTAATCTAATTGTATTTTCTATCAGGACTGTGTCTAACTGTCTATCTGACTTACACAGCATACTGTTGTTATAATTGCTGCCCTACGTAGCAGCCAGCCAGTGCGACCACTCATAGAGTCATATGTGCATTGTACTTCTTAACATAATTTTTAAATTAAAATCTAAAATTTTAAAATATTTTGCTAGTGTAATGTAACTTAATTTTCTATCAGTCCTGTGTTTTTGTAACTTACACAGCATACTGTGTTAAATTGTTGCCCTACCTACCATCCACGACTCATATCTGCCAGCCTGTCTGCCAGGCCCAAGTAGCCAATTAGTGGCACCAATCACAATTCTTGTAACAGTAATAAAAAAAAAAATCATAATTTTTTGGACTGCAAATAGTCAGTCTCCTAGTGCCATTGAATTTCATTTACCTCCTGCCTGCCACTGCCAGCCTTTTGTGCCAGGCCGTCTAGACAACTATTTACACCAATCATAATTGTTGTCACAGTCAGACAGTATAGTTATTAATTTAAATAAAAAACATTTTTAGTGTTGATCTTAATCCTCAGTTTGCTCGTGCCTTTGAATTGCACTTTTCTACAGCCTTCCAAGCCTGGGTGCCAGGCCTACTTAAAAAATATTTACACCAATCATATTTGTTGTGACAGTATTATAATAATTAAAAATTAAATTTTTTGGTAATAGTTGCTGTGATTTGAATCCTCAGTTTGCTGGTGCCATTGAATAGCACTTTCCTCCTGCCTTGCAGCCTGCTGTGAGCCAGGCCCCCACCTAGCCAATTGTTGTCAGCAATCATATTTCTGTTAACAGTATTGCAAAAATTGTCAATCATCACTGTTTAGACTGTCAGTAATCAGTCTCCTAGTGTCCTTGAATTGCATGTACCTCCTGCCTGCCATCCTTTTGCGCCAGGCCGTCTTGCCAACTATTTACACCAATCCTAATTTTTTGTCACAGTATAGTTACTAATTAAAATTAAAAAAATCTTGATTGTTGATGATCTTAATCCTCAGTTTGCTTGTGCCTTTGAATTGCACTTTTCTACAGCCTTCCAAGCCTGTGTGCCAGGCCTACTTAAAAAATATTTACACCAATCATATTTGTTGTGACAGTATTCTAATAATTAAAAATTAAAATTTTTGGTAAAAGTTGCTGTGATTTGAATCCTCAGTTTGCTGGTGCCATTGAATAGCACTTTCCTCCTGCCTTGCAGCCTGCTGTGAGCCAGGCCCCCACCTAGCCAATTGTTCTCAGCAATCATATTTCTGTTAACAGTATTGCAAAAATTGTCAATCATCACTGTTTAGACTGTCAGTAATCAGTCTCCTAGTGTCCTTGAATTGCATGTACCTCCTGCCTGCCATCCTTTTGTGCCAGGCCGTCTTGCCAACTATTTACACCAATCCTAATTTTTTGTCACAGTATAGTTACTAATTAAAATTAAAAAAATCTTGATTGTTGATGATCTTAATCCTCAGTTTGCTCGTGCCTTTGAATTGCACTTTTCTACAGCCTTCCAAGATTGTGTGCCAGGCCTACTTAAAAAATATTTACACCAATCATATTTGTTGTGACAGTATTCTAATAATTAAAAATTAAAATTTTTGGTAAAAGTTGCTGTGATTTGAATCCTCAGTTTGCTGGTGCCATTGAATAGCACTTTCCTCCTGCCTTGCAGCCTGCTGTGAGCCAGGCCCCCACCTAGCCAATTGTTGTCAGCAATCATATTTCTGTTAACAGTATTGCAAAAATTGTCAATCATCACTGTTTAGACTGTCAGTAATCATTCTCCTAGTGTCCTTGAATTTCATGTACTTCCTGCCTGCCATCCTTTTGTGCCAGGCCGCCTTGCCAACTATTTACACCAATCCTAATTTTTTGTCACAGTATAGTTACTAATTAAAATTAAAAAAATCTTGATTATTGATCTTAATCCTCTTTTTGCTTGTGCCATTGAATTGCACTTTTCTACTGCCTGCCAGCCTGTGTGCCAGGCCCAACTATCCAATTAGTGCTAGCAATCATATTTTTTTTAACAGTATTGCAAAATTTGTCAATCAACACTGTTTTGACTGTCAATCTGCAGTCTACTAGTGCCCTTGAATTGCATTTTCCTCCTTCCTGCCTGCCTGTGTGCCAGTCCCAACTAGCCAATTAGTGCCACCACTCATATTTATTGTAACAGGATTGGAATTTTTGTTAATCATAACTGTTTTGAATGTGATTCTTCAGTCTCCTAGTGCCATTGAATTGCAGTTTCCTTTCTCCCAGTGTGTGTGCCAGACAGGCCCATTTGCCAAATAGTGCCAAACAATCATATTTGTTGCCACAGTACTAGTAATATTTCAAAAAATTAACAATTTGTGATTTTTAAAACATCTGTCTTTTTTGTTGTTGTCAGTCTCACAGCGTATACTGTGCCCACTTTCACAGTGCCACCACTCAATTGGTGTAATAGTATTGTTAGTGTCCATTTAAAAAAATGACAGGCAGAGGCAGGCCACCCCGCAGGTTCCGTGGTCGTGGTGCTGTGATTCCTTTAGACCCTACAAATATGCACATTGTTCAGACGCCGGGTGCCAGGGGGGATGCAAAAACTTCTGAGGTGGACCTAGTTGAATGGCTAACACAGGAAACCCAATCTTCTTCAGCTTCCGCTGCTAGTCCTCCTAACCTTGATGCACCATCTAAGTCCAGCTGTGCTTTGGGCAGGTCTCAAGTGACCAGTGCCACTCCGCCGCCTGTCACCACCACCAACACTAGCACCACAGCCGCTTCACTTGATCTGTCACATAAGTTATTGACACATCATTTGGAAGAAATGAGTGATGCGCAACCATCATTGACAGAGGATGTAGATAATAGTGATCAGTCTCAGTCAGGCAGCATTACCGACATGGAGGTACGGTGTGATGATGATGATGATGATGTTGTACCCGCTGCTGCTTCCTTTCTTGATGTTTCAGATACAAGTGAAGCGGTTGATGATGATGTGTCGGTGGATGTCACGTGGGTGCCTGCTAGAAGAGAAGAAGAAGAGGGGGAAAGTTCAGATGGGGAGACAGAGAGGAGGAGGAGGAGGAAACGATTTGGAAGCACGGGGAGGTCATCTCAAGGAGCTAGTGGCACAGTCAGACAGCATGCATCGTCACCAGGGGTCAGCCAGACAGCACACCAACGCCCATCAACACATGCTGTTGCCACCACCAGAATGCCGTCATCGCAGAGCTCAGCAGTGTGGCTTTTTTTGTGTGTCTGCCTCTGACAACAGCGATGCCATTTGCAACCTGTGCCAAAAGAAACTGAGTCGTGGGAAGTCCAACAGCCACCTAGGTACAACTGCTTTGCGAAGGCACATGGTCTCCCATCACAAAGGCCGATGGGAAGAACACATGAGTAGAAGCAGCACACAAAGTGAAAGCCGCCCTCCTCCTCCTGCTCCAGCATCTTCAGCCACGTCAACCAGTGCTGTCCTCCTTGCACCCTCTCAACCATCCTCCACTCAGTCTCTCTTACGTAGCAGTTCCTGGTCATCTGCCCACTGTCAGGTGTCTGTCAAGGACATGTTTGAGCGTAAGAAGCCAATTTCTCAAAGTCACCCCCTTGCCCGGCGTCTGACAGCTGGCTTGTCTGAACTCTTAGCCTGCCAGCTTTTACCATACAAGCTGGTGGAGTCTGATGCTTTCAAAAAATTTGTATCTATTGGGACACCGCAGTGGAAGGTACCTGGCAGAAATTTCTTTTCACAAAAGGCAATCCCAAACCTGTACTCTGTTGTGAGAAAGGAAGTTATGGCATATCTGGCACACAGCGTTGGGGCAAGGGTCCATATGACCACGGATAGCTGGTCTGCAAAGCATGGTCAGGGCAGGTATATCACCTACACTGCGCATTGGGTAAACCTGCTGACTTCTGACAAGAATGGAATGCGTGGCTCTGCAGAAGAGTTGGTGACACCGCCACGACTTGCAGGCAGGCCTGCTGCTACCTCCTCTACTCCTCCTACTCCATCCTCTTCCATAACCTCTTCCTCGGCTGAGTCCTCTTCAACTTCTGCGTCTTGCTCCACATCTATGGCACCCCCCAGCTCCCCAGGTACTATGCTACATCCCGGGTACGGCAGTGTCACACCGTCTTGGGGTTGACTTGCCTGAAAGCGGAGAGTCACACCGCACCAGCACTCCTGACCGCCCTGAACGCACAGGTGGATCAGTGGCTGACTCCGCACCAACTGGAGATTGGCAAGGTTGTTTCTGACAATGGAAGTAATTTGGTGGCGGCATTGAAATTGGGCAAGTTGACACATGTGCCGTGCATGGCACATGTGTGTAATTTAATTGTACAACGATTTGTCAATAAGTACCCAGGCTTACAGGACGTCCTGAAGCAGGCCAGGAAGGTGTGTGGCCATTTCAGGCATTCCTACACGGCCATGGCGCACTTGTCTGATATCCAGCGTCAAAACAACCTGCCAGTGAGGCGCTTGATTTGCAACAGCCCGACACGGTGGAATTCAACACTCCTAATGTTTGACCGCCTGCTCCAACAAGAAAAAGCTGTTAATGAGTATTTGTATGACCGGGGTTCTAGGACAGCCTCTGGGGAGCTGGAGATATTTTTGCCAAATTACTGGATGCTCATGTGCAATGCCTGTAGGCTCATGCGTCCTTTTGAGGAGGTGACAAACCTTGTCAGTCGCACCGAAGGCACCATCAGCGACATCATACCATTTGTTTTCTTCCTGGAGCGTGCCCTGCGAAGAGTGCTGGATCAGGCAGTAGATGAGCGTGAAGAGGAAGCGGGAGAGTTGTGGTGTCCATCACCCCCGCAAACAGCCGAATCAGCATTGCTTGCTGGACCTGCGGCAACGCAGGAAGAAGATTGTGAGGAAGAGGAGTCAGAGGAGGAATGTGGCTTTGGGGAGGATGAGGAGGAGGAAGACCGAGCACAACAGTCATCCCAGGGTGCTCGTTGTTGTCACCTCTCTGGTACCCGTGGTGTTGTACGTGGCTGGGGGGAAGAAGATACCATCAGTGAGATCAGTGAGGAGGAGGAACGCGACATGATTAGCTCAGCATCCAACCTTGTTCAAATGGGTTCTTTCATGCTGTCGTGCCTGTTGAGGGACCCTCGTATAAAAAAGCTGAAGGAGAATGACCTGTACTGGGTGTCCACGCTCCTCGACCCCCGGTATAAGCATAAAGTGCCTTAGGGCACTTTATAAATGTTTTACAAACATTGATTTTTCTGGCCGCTGCTACAGCAGTTGCTACAACAATACCCCAATTTTTCAGTCATTTGTACATTCCTAATTTTTCTGGCCTCTGCTGCATCTCTGTGGGTACAAAACTCAAATAAAAAAAATAAGGCACATAACACTAGTGATTAAACTGTTATGAATTGTACAACTTTACACACCACTCATATCCGGTGGACCATTCAATTGAACGCAAAATGCAACAAATTTGAAAGAGTAGGACCGACTAAGCATCTTTATCCGTCTCTTGGTTGCTCTAAATTATCTCCGTGTTCCATCTATGCCATACCTGTACTCTATTGTGCAAAAGGGTGGCATATGTTGTGTTTCATGTTGTTGTGCCTGTTGCGGGTCGTGGCCCATGATAAAAAAAGGCTGAAGGAGAACAAGCTGTAGTAATGGGTGCCCCATTCAGTTTTTAGAAAAATGTTCCTGGTTCCTCTCAATTATCTTTGGGTTTCTAAAATGGATGCCATACCTGTACTCGCTTGTGCAAAAGGATGGCATATGTGGTGGTGTTTCCTGCAGTTGTTTCTGTTGAGTGTGCTGGACCCTCTTATAAAAAAGCTGAAGGAGAACGACCTGGAGTGGGAGTCCAAGCATGGTTTTTGGGGCTATTTCACTTTTACAAACAATTATCTGTGGGTTTCACAAATCAATGCCGTACCAGTACTCTATTGTTCCAAAGTATGCCATATGTTCTCTTTCCTGATGGTATTTTGTTTAAGGGTCCTGGACACTCTTATAAAAAGGCCTAAGGTGAAAGAGGTGTACTGGGTGTCCACTCATTTTTATTTTCTATTTCTCATTTGACCAAAATTATCTCTGGTTTTGTAAAATCAATGCCATACCTGTACTCTATTGTTCAAAAGGATGCCATACGTCCTCTTTCCTGCTGGTGTTTTTTTTGGAGTGTCCAGGATCCTCTTATAAAAGGCCTAAGGTGAAAGAGGTGTACTGGTTGGCCAATCATTTTTATTTTTCTATTTAACAATTGACCAAAATGATCTCTGGGTTTGTAAAATCAATGCTGTACCTGTACTCTATTGTTCAAAAGGATGCCATACGTCCTCTTTCCTGCTGGTGTTTTTTTTTTGAGGGTCCAGGACCCTCTTATAAAAGGCCTAAGGAGAAAGAGGTGTACTGGCTGTCCATTGAATCATTTTTTTTATTCAAATTTACATTTTAAAATTTTTTTCTATGGGTTTCTAAAATCTATGCCTTTCCTGTACTCTATTGTTCAAAAGTATGCCATATGTCCTCTTTCCTGCTGGTTTTTTTGTTTGAGGGTCCTGGACCCTCTTATAAAAAGGCCTTATGGATAAAGAATTGTACTGGGTGTCCATCCAATCATTTTTTTTTAATTAAAATTCACGGTTGCAACAAATTATCCCCGGGTTTCTAAAATCAATGCCTTTCCTACAATCTTTTTTTCACAAAGGATGCCATATGTCCTCTTTCCTACTGCTGGTTTTGTTGAGTGTCCTGGAGCCTCTGCTAAAAAGGCCTAAGGATAAAGAGGTGTACTGGGTGTCCATCAAATCATTTTTTTTATTCAAATTTACATTTGCAAAAAATTATCTATGGGTTTCTAAAATCAATGCCTTTCCTGTACTCTTACTCTATTGTTCAAAAGTATGCCATATGTCCCTTTTCCTGCTGGTGTTTTGTTTGAGGGTCCTGGACCCTCTTATAAAAAGGCCTAGGGAGAAAGAATTGTACTGGGTGTCCATCCAATCATTTTTTTTATTCAAATTCACGGTTGCAACAAATTATCCCCGGGTTTCTAAAATCAATGCCTTTCCTATAATCTTTTTTTCACAAAGGATGCCATATGTCCTCTATCCTACTGCTGGTTTTGTTGAGTGTCCTGGAGCCTCTGCTAAAAAGGCCTAAGGATAAAGAAGTGTAATGGGTGTCTATTCAATGTTTTTTTAGATTTCCCGGTTGTAACAAATTTTTTCTGTCTTTCACAAATCAATGCCTTTCCTGTAATCTATTTTTCAAACAGATGCCATATGTCCTATTTCATGCTGTTCTTTCTGTTGAGGCTCCGGGACACTCTTATAAAAAGGACTAAGGATAAAGAAGTGTACTGGGTGTCCAATCAATGTTTTTTTTTCTATTTCCCGGGTCATATAACTGATCTCTGTGTTTCTAAAATCAATGCCTATTGGTTTTGTTGAGTGTCCTGGAGCCTCTGCTAAAAAGGCCGAAGGATAAAGAAGTGTACTGGGTGTCTGTTCAATGTTTTTTTAGATTTCCAGTTTGTAACAAATTTTTTCTGTCTTTCTAAAATCAATGCCTTTCCTGTAATCTATTTTTCAAAAGGATGCCATATGTCCTCTTTCATGCTGTTCTTTCTGTTGAGGCTCCGGGACACTCTTCTAAAAAGGCCTAAGGATAAAGAAGTGTACTGGGTGTATAATCTATGTTTTTTTTAGATTTCACGGTTGCAACTAATGATCTCTGTGTTTCTAAAATCAATGCCTTTCCTGTAATCAAATTTTCTAAAGGATGCCATATGTCCTCTTTCATGCTGCTGGTTTTGTGGAGGGTCCTGGAGCCTCTGCTAAAAAGGCCTAAGGATAAATAAGTTTACTTGGTGTATAATCGAAGTTTTTTGTGATTTCACGGTTGCAACTAATGATCTCTGTGTTTCTAAAATCAATGCCTTTCCTGTAATCTAATTTTCTAAAGGATGCCATATGTCCTCTTTCATGCTGTTGGTTTTGTGGAGGGTCCTGGAGCCTCTGCTAAAAAGGCCTAAGGATAAATAAGTGTACTTGGTGTATAATCGAAGTTTTTTTGTGATTTCACGGTTGCAACTAATGATCTCTGTGTTTCTAAAATCAATGCCTTTCCTGTAATCTAATTTTCTAAAGCATGCCATATGTCCTCTTTCATGCTGCTGGTTTTGTGGAGGGTCCTGGAGCCTCTGCTAAAAAGGCCTAAGGATAAATAAGTGTACTTGGTGTATAATCAAAGTTTTTTGTGATTTCACGGTTGCAACTAATGATCTCTGTGTTTCTAAAATCAATGCCTTTCCTGTAATCTAATTTTCTAAAGGATGCCATATGTCCTCTTTCATGCTGCTGGTTTTGTGGAGGGTCCTGTAGCCTCTGCTAAAAAGGCCTAAGGATAAATAAGTGTACTTGGTGTATAATCAAAGTTTTTTGTGATTTCACGGTTGCAACTAATGATCTCTGTGTTTCTAAAATCAATGCCTTTCCTGTAATCTAATTTTCTAAAGGATGCCATATGTCCTCTTTCAAGCTGCTGGTTTTGTGGAGGGTCCTGGAGCCTCTGCTAAAAAGGCCTAAGGATAAAGAAGTGTACTGGGTGTCTAATCTTTTTTTTTTTTTAGATTTCACGTTTGCAAAAAATTATCCATGGGTTTCTAAAATCAATGCCTTTCCAGTAATCTATTATTCACAAGGATGCCATTGTTTCGGTTGAGGCTCCGGGAGCCTCTTATTAAAAAGGCCTAATGAAAAATAAGTGTACTGGGTGTCTAATCAATGTTTTTTTCGATTTACCGTTTGCAACTAATGATCTCTGTGTTTCTGAAATCAATGCCTTTCCTATAATCATTTTTTCAAAAGGATGCCATATTACCTCTTTCCTGCTGCTGGTTTTGTCGAGGGTCCTGGAGCCTCTGCTGCGCATAATAAAGAAAAGAAAAATTAATTTAACTTGACTTAATAACTGAAGCATGACGAGGTGTGGTCGTAGGTAGTGGTTGTTGTTAGCAGATTATTTTTATTGCAAATTGCAATTGCCACAGCGTGCATAAAATGTGTGTCACTAGTCCAAATTTTAAATTTTTTTTTCCATTCAGGATTAGTTTGGGGTACGGCGCAATATTGGAAAGGCAAAAAACAGGTCTCGGTACCCGTTGATATAAGGGGTGACTACTAGTGCTTTTACCAGGCTCCTCTTGGATAGCCCCAGAAAGTGTGAGTATGAATCCCAAAAAAGAAAATTAAATTAAGGTTGAAAAATTACTCCTAAGTAAATTGTAAGACCTGGACCTCCTCAAACACACGTCCTACCACAACAGTTATAGGCTCCGCCCACCCAAATCTTACCTTTTTAATGCCAATTGATATTGCCACAGCTGATATAACAGTAACTAACATGTGCGTCACCACAGTCTCCAAATCTATTGTCGGATGTATACAAAAACAACAATAAAGAATTCCTTTTGGGGCGCAAAGAGATGGCTACCGGAACACTCCAGGAACTTCACAAAAGTGGCTGTCTTGTGTTTCTGGTGATGTTGTAGACATCTGGGTAGTGTACAGGGAGGGGCAAAAATCCTCTCCATCTCTGTGCACCACAGGACAGGACGTCCCTTGTCATCCATAAGCACATGAAATTGCTGGCATTTTCGTTGCTTCAAGAAGTTCAGTTTTTGTGGTGATAGTACAGAATTAAATAAACTTTGGTTTCCTACCATACTCAAGACAATCTTGTAGTTCAAGCTTCGGACTTGCTGTCGGAAACAGTGGGCTGTCCATAGCAGGAAGATGATTTAGACAGAAGTAACGTGCTCTGCTTGCAGGTGACACATGTTTATCGTCAATCATCAAAGGGGTTGCGTGCAGAATATGGCTGATGGCCCCTTATTCACATGTTTGTCCAGAGCAACAACATTTGCAAAGAGCCAGAAGAGATGTCGGTTCTCACCAGCCTTAAGTTGAGCTTCAATTACCAAATGCTGATATTCAATAAATAGAAAAACAGTGCCTTAAAAAACACATTTGCAATATGGATTCACCAGAGCAAGGTCATTGCTAGTATTTCCCACAATAACAAAATTAAAATGACACAACTCCACAATCTTCCCCTTCACATTATTATTGTCACAATCCATTGTACTCATATGCCCACCTCCCTGCTCTTGTTTTTGTTGAGGGTCCTGGAGCCTCTGCTAAAAATGCCTATGGATAAATAAGTGTACTGGGTGTCTAATCAATGTTTTTTTATATTTCACGGGTCATATAAATGATCTGTGGGATTCTAAAATCAATGCCTTTCCTGTAATCTATTATTCAAAAGGATGACATATGTCCTCTCTCATGCTGTTGTTTCTGTTGAGGATCCGGGACCCTCGTATTAAAAAGGACTAAGGATAAAGAAGTGTACTGGGTGTCCAATCATTTTTTTTTTCTATTTCACGGGTCATATAAATGATCTCTGTGTTTCTAAAATCAATGCCTTTCCTGTAATCTAATTTACAAAAGTATGCCATATGTCTTCTTTCCTGCTGCTGGTGTTGTTGAGGGTCCTGGAGCCTATGCTTAAAAGGCCTAAGGATAAAGAAGTGTACTGGGTGTCTAATCTATGTTTTTTTAGATTTCATGGTTGCAAAAAATTATCCACGGGTTTTCTAAAATCAATGCCTTTCCTGTAATCTATTATTCACAAGGATGCCATATGTACTTTTTAATGCTGTTGTTTCTGTTGAGGCTCCGGGAGCCTCTTAATCTTATTAAAAAGGCCTAATGAAAAATAAGTGTACTGGGTGTCTAATCATTTTTTTTTTCTATCTACCGTTTGCAACTAATGATTTCTGTGTTTCTGAAATCAATGCCTTTCCTATAATCATTTTTTTTAAAAGGATGCCATATGTCCTCTTTCCTGCTGCTGGTTTTGTCGAGGGTCCTGGAGCCTGTGCTGAGCATAAAAATTTTTTTTTTTTATTTAACTTGACTTAATAACTGAAGCATGACTTCAGGAGTCAGGTGTGGTCGTAGGTAGTGGTTGTTGTTAGCAGATTATTTTTATTGCAAATTGCAATTGCCACAGCATGTATAAAATGTGCGTCACTAGTCCAAATTTTAGTTTTTTTTTTTTCATTCAGGATTAGTTTGGGGTACGGCGCAATATTGGAAAGGCAAAAAACAGGTCTCGGTACCCGTTGATATAAGGGGTGACTACTACTGCTTTTACCAGGCTCCTCTTGGATAGCCCCAGAAAGTGTGACTATGAATCCCAAAAAGAAAATTAAATTAAGGTTGAAAACTAACTCCAATGTAACTTGTAAGACCTGGAGCTCCTCAAACACACATCCTACCGCAACAGCTATAGGCTCCCCAACCCACAAATCTTAACTTTTTCATGCCAATTGATATTGCCACAGCTGGAACAACAGTAAATAACATGTTTGTCACCACAGTCTCCGAAGCTGTTGTCGGATGTATACAAAAACACTGATAAAGTATTCCTTTAGGAGCGCAAAGAGATGGCTACCGGAACACTCCAGGAACTTCACAAGAGTGGCTGTATTGTGTTTCTGGTGATGTTTGAGACATCTGGGTAGTGTACAGGGAGGGCAAAAATCGTCTCCATCTCTGTGCACCAAAGGACATGACGTCCTTGTCATCCATAAGCACATGAAATTGCTGGCATTTTTGTTGCTTCAAGAAGTTCATTTTTTGTGGTGATAGATAGTACAGAACCAAATAAACTTTGGTTTCCTACCATACTCAAGACAATCTTGTATTTCAAAATTCGTACTTGCTGTGGGAAACAGTGTCCTGTCCATACCAGGAAGATGATTTAGACAGAAGTAACGAGCTCTGCTTGCAGGTGACACATGTTTATCGTCAATCATCAAAGGGGTTGCGTGCAGAATATGGCTGATGGCCCCTTATTCACATGTTTGTCCAGAGCCACAACATTTGCAAACAGCCAGAAGAAAGGTTGTTTCTCACCAGCCTTAAGTTGAGCTTCATTTACCAAATGCTGATATTAAAAAAAATAGACAAACAGTGCCTTAAATAACACATTTGCGATATAGATTCAACAGAGCAAGGTCATTGCAAGTACTAAGTTCCCACGATAACAAAATTAAAATGCCACAACTATGCAATCTTCACCTTCAGATTATTATTGTCACACTCCATTGTACTCCTATGCCCAGCTCCCTGCTCTTGTTTTTGTTGAGGGTCCTGGAGCCTCTGCTGAAAAGGCCTATGGATAATAAAGTGTACTGGGTGTCTGTTCAATGTTTTTTTTTTATTTCCCGGTTGCAAGTAATTATCTCAGTGTTTCTAAAATCAATGCCTTTACTGTAATCTTTTATTCAAAAGGATGACATATCTCCTCTTTCATGCTGTTGTTTCGGTTCAGGCTCCGGGACCCTCGTATTAAAAAGACCTGAGCATAAATAAGTGTCACGGCTGTCTAATCAATGTTTTTTTTCTAATTTCACGGTTGCAAATAATGATCTGTGGGTTTCTAAAATCAATGCCTTTCCTGTAATCTTTTATTCAAAAGGATGACATATCTCCTCTTTCATGCTGTTGTTTCGGTTCAGGCTCCCGGACCCTCGTATTAAAAAGGCCTGAGCATAAATAAGTATCACGGGTGTGTAATCAATGTTTTTTCTAATTTCACGGTTGCAAATAATGATCTGTGGGTTTCTAAAATCAATGCCTTTACTGTAATCTTTTATTCAAAAGGATGACATATCTCCTCTTTCATGCTGTTGTTTCGGTTCAGGCTCCGGGACCCTCGTATTAAAAAGGCCTGAGCATAAATAAGTGTCACGGCTGTCTAATCAATGTTTTTTTCTAATTTCACGGTTGCAAATAATGATCTGTGGGTTTCTAAAATCAATGCCTTTACTGTAATCATTTTATTCAAAAGGATGACATATCTCCTTTTTCATGCTGTTGTTTCGTTCAGGCTCCGGGACCCTCGTATTAAAAAGGCCTGAGTATAAATAAGTGTCCACGGGTTGTGTAATCAATGTTTATTTCTAATTTCACGGTTGCAAATAATGATCTGTGGGTTTTCTAAAATCAATGCCATTTACTGTAATCTTTTATTCAAAAGGATGACATATCTCCTTTTTCATGCGTGTTTGTTTCGGTTCAGGCTCCGGGACCCTCGTATTAAAAAGGCCCTGAGGATAAATAAGTGTCACGGGTGTGTAATCAATGTTTTTTTCTAAATTTCACGGTTGCAAATAATGATCTGTGGGTTTTCTAAAATCAATGCCTTTTACTGTAATCTTTTATTCAAAAGGATGACATATCTCCTCTTTCATGCTGTTGTTTCGGTTGAGGCTCCAGGACCCTCGTATTAAAAAGGCCTGAGGGATAAATAAGTGTCACGGGTGTGTAATCAATGTTTTTTTCTATTTCACGGTTTGCAAATAATGATCTGTGGGTTTCTAAAATCAATGCCTTTACTGTAATCTTTATTCAAAAGGATGACATATCTCCTCTTTCATGCTGTTGTTTCAGTTCAAGCTCTGGGACCCTCGTATTAAAAAGGCCTGAGGATAAATAAGTGTCACGGTGTGTAATCAATGTTTTTTTTCTAATTTCATGGTTGCAAATAATGATCTGTGGGTTTCTAAAATCAATGCCTTTACTGTAATCTTTTATTCAAAAGTATGACATATCTCTTCTTTCATGCTGTTGTTTCGGTTGAGGCTCCAGGACCCTCATATTAAAAAGGCCTGAGGATAAATAAGTGTCACGGGTGTGTAATCAATGTTTTTTTCTATTTCACGGTTGCAAATAATGATCTGTGGGTTTCTAAAATCAATGCCTTTACTGTAATCTTTTATTCAAAAGGATGACATATATCTCCTCTTTTATGCTGTTGTTTCGGTTCAGGCTCCGGGACCCCTCGTATTAAAAAGGCCTGAGGATAAATAAGTGTCACGGGTGTGTAATCAATGTTTTTTTCTAATTTCACGGTTGCAAATAATGATCTGTGGGTTTCTAAAATCAATGCCTTTACTGTAATCTTTTATTCAAAAGGATGACATATCTCCTCTTTCATGCTGTTTGTTTCGGTTCAGGCTCCGGGAAACCTCGTATTAAAAAGGCCCTGAGGATAAATAAGTGTCACGGGGTGTGTAATCAATGTTTTTTTCTAATTTCACGGTTGCGAAATAATGAACTGGTGGGTTTCCAAAATCAATGCATTTCCTGTAATCTATTATTCAAAGGAAGACATATCTCCTCTTTCATGCTGTTGTTTCGTTTGAGGCTCCGGGACCCTCGTATTAAAAAGGCCTGATGTATAAAATAATTGTGTAACGGGTGATCTAATTTTTTTTTTTTTATTTCACGGGTCATATAAATGATCTCTGGGATTCTAAAATTCAATGCCTTTCCTGTTAATCTATTATTCAAAAGGATGACAGTACTACCAAAATACAGCCAATGAAGGGCCTTAGGAAGACTGAGCCAAGGTTGGATTGTAGTATTTGGTTAGGCTAATCATGATGGCCATGTAGACCACCGACCACACGATAATCCTGGAAGTAACAGGGATGATGAGATGAAAGAGCTAAGAATATATTGAAACTTGAAACAACAGAGTTAGCCATGGGTGTAAGTGCAAAACCGCTTGGCTTTTTTTGGCTTTGGGGTGTGGCTTGTCATGCAGGCCAGATAGAGCTGTGACAACATTCGGGTGTCATATCAGCTATTAAAACTAATAAGAACAGTACTACCAAGATACAGCCAATGAAGGGCCATAGGAAGACTGAGCCAAGGTTGGATTGTAGTATTTGTTAGGCTAATCATATGGCCATGTAGACCACCACCACCGAGAGTCCTGGAAGTAACAGGGATGATGAGATGGAAAGAGCTAAGAATAGTAGAACTTGAAAACAACAGAGTTAGCCATGGGTGTTTAGTGCAAAACCGCCTTGGCTTTTTTTTGGCTTTGGATGTGGCTATTCATGCAGGCCATATAGAGCTGACAACATTCGGTGTTGTATCAGCTATTAAAACTAATAAGAACAGTACTACTACCAAAATACAGCCAATGAAGGGCCTTAGGAAGACTGAGCCAAGTGTGGATTGTAGTTTTTGGTTAGGCTAATCATGATGTGCCATGTAGAACCACCACTCACCGAGAGTCCTGGAAGTAACAGGATGATGAGATGAAAGTGCTAAGAATAGTACTACTTGAACAACAGAGTTAGCCATGGGTGTTAATCCAAGAGCCGCTTGGATTTATTTTTGTATTGGGTGCGGCTAATCATGCAGGCCATATAGTAGCTGTCACCATTCGGTGTTGTATCAGCTATAAAAATAATAAGAACTGTACTATCAAAATACAGACAATGAAAGGGCCTATGAAGACTGAGCAAAGGTTGGATTGTAGTATTTTTGTTCGGCTAATCATGGATGGACATGTAGACCGCCCGTAACAGGGGATGAAAGTGGTAAGAATAGTACTAATTGAAACAACCGAGTTTAGCCATGGGTGTTAGTCCTAAGACCACTCAGCTTTTTTTTGGGTTTGGGTGCAGCTAATCATGAAGGCCAGATAGACCTGCCACCATTTGGTGTTGTAACAGGTATGAAAATGCAAAGAACAGTACTACTTAACACAACCTACTTACCATAGGTCCCAGAGCATATGTTTGGTTGTTATATTTTGTAAGGGTAATCATGCAGGCCATATAGACCTCCACCGATAGTGTGAGTATGAGTAGACAGCTATTAAAATGCGAAGGACATTACTAATTTAACACAACATAGTTACCATGGGGTCGCAGACCAAGAGCAGATGTCTTATTATTATATTTTGTTATGGGTAATCATTCCAGGGCCATATAGACCTCACCAAATAGGGGGGAGTTACAGAGATTAAAGTGCTAAGAATGGTAGTACTTAAAACACAACCTCGTTAAAATAGGTAGCAGACCACATGTCTTATTATTATAATTTTTCAGGGTAATCTGGCAGGCCATATAGAACTCCCCCGATAGGGGGGGGGGGGCAGGGATTAAAGTGCTAAGAAAAGTACTAATTGACACAATTTATTAGGGTAATTATATATCTAGCAAATCTATCTATTTCTCTTCTATCGATTCGATCTAACTATCAATCTATGTATATCTATCTATCCTATCTATCACTATCAATCTATCTTCTGTCCGGGATGTTTTGAGACAGCCACTTTGGGAATGTTTAGTTGATTTAAGACCCATTATGGCTTAAAAGCAGACTCTGCATAAACTATGTAATTTTCCATGGAGTTTGCCAGGGATCCCCCTCCAGCATGCAACATCCCAGGTGTTAGTACCCTTGAAACAACTTTTCCATCACTATGTGGCCAGAAAGAGTCCTTGTAGGTTTTAAAGTTCGCCTGCCTATTGAATTCAATGGCGGTTTGCGCGGTTCGCGCGTTCGCGAACAATACCGGAAGTTTGAGTCCGCCGTTCGCGAACTGAAAATTTTAGGTTCGCGACATCACTACTCATTACCATATATAACAACATTAGCTTGTTAAATATCAACGACCCTCCTGTTAGACTTATATATGCTGTATTATGATGTATATGAGCATCCTGCATGAATCTGCTCTTATCTATAGTCGGAATGTATCCACAAACTAAGTCGCAGTTTTATGCAGGTTATATAAACCGGTAGTGCCTAATCCTAAAAATCTGCAGATCGAATATATATACACATATTTTTTAAATAATTATCTGACCATTACTGTCCCTTAGGCATCATCTTGTTTGAAGTATACTTTATATAATTGTTCTAGTGACTGCCTTTTCCTGTATATAAAACATGGTTTTAAAAAATCAGCTGCTTGAGCCTAAATTAACAATAGTCGAATGGGTAATATTAAAGGCTATGTGGCAGCCAAAATAATAGTAAGCTGAAGATTTTAAGTTATATTCCCTGCTACTTAAAATAATCAACAAATGAAGCGCATTAATTCCCAACCCTCCCCTGACCATGTTTCGCAGATGGAATCGGCTTTCTCTATGTTTTCAAAGTCATTGCTTTTGATTAACATGTCATTAACATATAGATAAGGTCCCCCTTTCCAGTGTATCAGCATAGCCGTATGCATGAATACAGCAAATTCATGTCCTGAATTTATGTATCTAAATGGGAGCTGAGTGAATGCATATTGGACCTTTTGGAATGAGAATGCAAGCTTATACTGGTCTTCCTCATGTACCTCTATGGTCGAGTATCCCTGCACACAATCATTTGCAGTCAAAATCTTAGATCCCTGCATCTGTGCTAGGCACTGGGTCAATGTATGGGCACCGCGCCAGCCAGGACATGTGTACACTTGTTTGTTTTTGCTGTCTAAACAATGCCATTGTCCTTTGGGTTTAAGAATACTGAGAATAGGATTATTATAAGAGCTATGCGTCCTGTCTGATGATACCTCTTTCTTCCAAGTTCCTTATGATTTCTGCAAGAGAATCATATGAGGCTAAAGGGGAGTCTGTAGTTGTTTTTAACAAATACAGTGGTGCATTGGGATCTTTTTTGAATTCTTGCAATGTGCAGGTCTGTAGTCCCACAGTCATAAGAATCCCTAGCAAAAATATCCTATACTCCATCAGGAGTACTTGTAGATGTTGGCATTCATCATCACTCGGAACAGCCATTAGCTAAGGAGATTTGCTCTTTGACTGATATCTGAAAACAGGAAAGATTCAGGCTGTCCTATCTCATAGGCTTCTTCAAGCCTAGATGTGAGGTCCTCTTGATACAATTTACATTACCCCCAGGTATTCTTGTTCTCTGATTTATTAAAAAATATACCAGGGAGGCTTCTTCAATTTTACAGATGCCTTCCTCTGATCTGAGAGGGTAATTAGTATTGAATTTGTGAATAATCCTTCTGGCATGGATACAAAGGATTGTTTCTATTAATTGTTCTTTAGTTAAGTACCTTTCAAGTATTAGCCCAATTACATTATTCCTGGAATCCAAAAGTGTAATAACTGTATTCCGGACCTTATCCTATGGTAGTTCTCTTGGATGAGTGTGATATCTCTGTGGGGTCATGTTATGCATGTTAACATGTATTAGAATAATTCCAATATTTTACCATAGGAGTATGTGTCATTGTTATAACCCATATGTTGCATTCTCTGGGAGATGCAAATTAGTGCTTCAGAAGTTTTTCATTTCTGGCCCCTTTTTAGTTGTAAGGGTAAGAGAAATCTATCAGACCCAGCAGAGATTACAATATCACTAGACATCTGCATATGCACAGCATATGGCATCTGCTGGTTTGATTTAAGGGCTGCATTTTCATCCTGAAATATTTCAGGGTCCCCTTTAACCTGCTCCAGAGGCAAAGGTTAATAAAATCTATTTGTATGGCATATGTATGCAAGAGATCATCATTGCCAATGTATATTTGATTATGGGGATTATTTAAAACTAACAACAGGTGTTTCGCTGATTTATTACCTATGGCGATAGATAATAAACATTTAGCGGTAATGTTATTGCTTTCAGAGTTATCATCTAGGTCATGGACCCAGTAAAACTTGGCGAGGAAAGATATTTAATTACTTTAGGTTCAGCAATCTGCGCTAATAAGCCTTTGCTTATGTAGCTAGCTTCCTGTTTAAAACTTAATTTGGCATACTTGGATTTGCCAAGGTCATGTACTTGTATAGGGATAAATAGATTATCCTTTATTTTCTAACGGCTAGATTTAGAGTTGGGCGGTAGCCGTCAAAACCAGCGTTAGAGGCTCCTAACGCTGGTTTTTACCGCCCTCTGGTATTTGGAGTCAGTCAGAAAGGGTCTAATGCTCACTTTTGCAGCCGCGGACTTTTCCCATACCGCAGTTCCCCCTACGCCATTTGCGTATCCTATCTTTTCAATGGGATCTTTCTAACGCCGGTATTTAGAGTCGTGGCTGAAGTGAGCGTTAGAAATCTAACGACAAAACTCCAGCCGCAGAAAAAAACCAGGAGTTAAGAGCTTTCTTAACTACTGTGCTCTAAAGTACACTAACACCCATAAACTACCTATGTACCCCTAAACCGAGGTCCCCCCACATCGCCGCCACTCTATTAAATTTTTTAACCCCCTAATCTGCCGCTCCGGTACACCGCCGCCAGCTAAAGTATCCCTATGTACCCCTAATCTGCTGCCCCTAATACCGCCGACCCCTATATTATTATGTTATTATCCCCTAATCTGCCCCCCTCTCAACGTCCGCCTCCACCTGCCACACTTATTCAACCCTAATTTGCCGACCGGACCGCGCCGCTATTATAATAAAGTTATTAACCCCTAATCCGCCTCACTCCCGCCTCAATAACCCTATAATAAATAGTATTAACCACTAATCTGCCCTCCCTAACATCTCCGATACCTAACTTCAAACATTAACCCCTAATCGGCCGACTGGATTTCACCGCTATTCTAATAAATTATTAACCCTAAAGCTAATTCTAACCCTAACCCTAACACCCCCCTAAGTTAAATATAATTTTTATCTAACAGAATAAATTAACTATTATTAAATAACTTATTCCTATTTTAAAGCTAAATACTTACCATGTAAAATAAACCCTAATATAGCTACAATATAATTATAATTATATTGTAGCTATTTTAGGATTAATATTTATTTTACAGGCAACTTTGTAATTATATTAACCAGGTACAATAGCTATTAAATAGTTAATAACTATTTAATAGTTACCTTGTTAAAATAATTACAAAATTACCTGTAAAATAAATCCTAACCTAAGTTACAATTAAACCTAACACTACACTATCAATAAATTAATTAAATAAAATACCTACAATTATCTACAATTAAACATAACACTACACTATCAATAAATTAATTAAATAAAATACCTACAAGTATCTACAATTAAACCTAACACTACACTATCAATAAATTAATTAAATGAAATACCTACAAATAAATACAATTAAATAAACTAACTAAAGTACAAAAAATAAAAAAGAACTGTTACAAAAAATAAAAAAATATTTACAAACATTAGAAAAATATTACAATTTTAAACTAATTACACCTACTCTAAGCCCCCTAATAAAATAACAAAGCCCCCAAAATAAAAAAATGCCCTACCCTATTCTAAATTAAAAAAGTTCAAAGCTCTTTTACCTTACCAGCCCTGAAAAGGGCCCTTTGCAGAGCATGCCCCAAAGAATTCAGCTCTTTTGCCTGTAAAAAAAACATCATACAATACCCCCCCCCAACATTACAACCCACCACCCACATACCCCTAATCTAACCCAAACCCCCCTTAAATAAACCTAACACTAAGCCCCTGAAGATCTCCCTACCTTGTCTTCACCTCACGGGGTCCCGATCTGTCCAGAAGAGGGGTCCGAAGTCTTGATCAAGCCCAAGCGGGGGGCTGAAGAGTGACGTCCATCCTCGGGCTGAAGTCTGGATCCAAGCGGTGGCTGAAGAAATCCTTCATCGGGCTGAAGTCGGAAGTCCCTCATCGGGTATGAAGTCTTCTATCAAGCAGCATCTTCAATCTTCGGAGCGGAGCCATCTTCTTCCCAGCCGACGCGGATCCATCCTCTTCTAACGACCCTACTCGCCGAATGACGGTTCCTTTTAAATGACGTCATCCAAGATGGCGGTCCCTCGAATTTCGATTGGCTGATAGGATTCTATCAGCCAATCAGAATTAAAGGTAGGAATATTCTGATTGGCTGTAGAATCAGCCAAATCAGATTCAAGTTCAATCCGATTGCTGATCCAATCAGCCAATCAGATGAGCTCCGCATTCTATTGGCTGATCAGAACAGCCAATAGAATGTGAGCTCAATCTGATTGGCTGATTGGCATCAGCCAATCGGATTGAACTTGAATCTGATTGGCTGATTCTATAAGCCAATCAGAATGCAGACGTAGGAAGTGTTTCCCCATAGAAAACAATGGGGCTGCTTTAGGAGCTGAACGCTGCTTTTTTTCAGCTCAAATGGCCCCATTGTTTTCTATGGGGGAATCGTGGCATTGAGCACGTTTTTTGAAGGCTGGCCGCCGTCCGTAAGCACCGCTGGAATTTAGAGTTGCAGTGTCGTTAAATTAAGCTCTACGCTCCCTTTTTGGAGCCTAACGCACTGAAAACGCAGCCATTCTGTGAACTCTAAATACCAGCGGGTATTAAAAGG
The DNA here is from genome assembly GCF_027579735.1 of Bombina bombina. Lineage (NCBI taxonomy): Eukaryota > Metazoa > Chordata > Amphibia > Anura > Bombinatoridae > Bombina > Bombina bombina. The sequence goes on from NC_069501.1 coordinate 915,754,907, forward strand.
TGCGGGGGAAAAAACAGATGCGTAGATAACGCACCCCTTTGGCCGCAGAACTCTAAATCTATCCGTAAATTTCTGTAAGGAATTCGGAGTGATCACCCCCTTTAGGGGATTTAGGATCCTCCTTTTGAAGAGATATAGTTAATACATTGCAGTCTAGGGACATATTGGCTATCTTTCCAGGTGATCTTTTAATGGTATGACCATCAGAGCCACGTTAGGGTAATCTGATTATCTATTTGTAACATAGTTATTTCAGGTGCAGCAGGACTATTCCTGAAATGAATTTCGACTGCACCTGGCTTTCTTCTTCCACCAACATGACAGTTATGTCTAGGTGTGAGGTAAGCTGGACCGCTCATAATTAATATGTCTTTTCACTTGTGACCAAATAACATTATTTATGCAATCAATTTGGTACTTAGTTGCTTAAGAAGATCAATTACCAATGATTAAACAATCAGTTGGCAGATCAACTATAATAACAGGGTGTCTTATTATCCTGTTCCCCAGCTTTAGCTTTAACCATGCAGTACCCCAGACTTTGAGAGAGTCACCCTCAACACCTATTAGTGAACCATCAAATTCCATGAGTTTAGGTTTGTGGGGCATTAGCTCATTTAGCTGTGTGTAGTACCTGTGGGATAAAATAGTTGCCTGAAATCCAGTATCAATTAATCCCATGATAGGGTTAGTAACCGAATCCTAGAGCTCAGCTAATACATAATATCTCCCTGCAGTTTCTACCATTTCACACATAAATTTAGCATGTTCATCAACCCCTTTACCTGATGCAGAAGAATTTTCACTCTTACCAGTAATTTCCTCTATGATAGGGATGACGGGGTTCCTGTGTACTGCATCTGTGGAAATAAGGTTTAGGGACAACTGCAAAAAAAGATCTTCATTAGTGCTTCCAGGCTGAGGATACCTGTCATCACAGTCAGGCCTTCCGTTTCTGGGCTGTAGGGAGAGAATTTGATTAGTACCATTATTGACATTTAATATTTCATTTGGTTGTAATAACTGAGTATTTATGACTGTGCCTGTGGTCCACTGTTGACCACTGGCTGTACCCCTTAAAAGGATTATTAGGGTGCTAATCTATCAAAGCTTGACTCATATTAGTAAATAATGTACATAATTTATTTAACTGCGTACGAAGTTGGCCCACTTGATTGTACAAGCTATTTTTACCCATGGACCAATTTTTGACGTCCCAGTGGTATTTATTCCTGGATCCTTGGGATCCCTCAGAATCATTGCTGTTGTTTCTATTTTGTCGTGTTGCCCGTGGGGGTTTAACTTGTCCAGCATTAATATACTGGGGAACACTATTACTTGGGGTGTCTGGTTATCCTGAGTATTTTCGCCACTTCTGGTATTTACTTTTACAGGGATACCTTTTACCTTGCGGGTATTCGTCTCTTTGGGGATACCTATTTATCTGGTTATGCCCCTCATTTTGAGTATATTCCCTCTGTGCCTCAGCCCTTGGTGGGGGAGGGGCAGACTCAAAACTTTGCGGTGAGGCCTCATAAGTTTACTTTTTAGAATCTACATTTAGGGGGCTAGGTGACACCCTAGTTTCTGCCACAATTTTTTGGCTGGGTCTTGGTTCTTATTTAACCCCCTGTTAACTGGACTGCTGAATAGAGTATAACTTGGTACTCTCTCTTATCAGCCAATCCAAGGAGCAGTTATCATAAAAAACTCTAGCCAGATTTATTTTGATGTGTGAGGGCAATGCTTCATAAAATAAATTCACAAATTCTGAGCTTTCAAATTTGGGGTAGTTTTTGGCCATACTCTAAGCAATTTTTAGTGCAGAAAGGAATTCGATTGGGCTTTGATTTGCACTACACTTCAAATTTTATACAGCCACCTTAGCAGCTGTTGTTGTGCGATATTGTCCGAATTCTCTTTTGTACTGTTGCCTTACTTCGCTACAAGAATTAAAATTCATATCTTTTAGTGAAGCAAAAGAATGTTGTGATGCTTAGGCCACCAAATACCCATGGCAGAAATTACATTTTAAATTGCCCATCAGTTATACTTAAACACTGAACCCAATTTTTTTCTTTCATGATTCAGATAGAGCATGCAATTTTAAGCAACTTTCTAATCCTATTATCAATTTTTCATTGTTCTCTTTCTATCTTTATTTGAAAAAGAAGGCATATAAGCTTTTTTGGGTTTAGTACTCTGACAGCACTTTTTATTGGTTGGATGAATGTAATCCACCAATTAGCAAAAAAAACAACCCATTTTGTTCACCAAAAATGGGCCGGCATCTAAGCTTACATTCTTGCATTTCAAATTAAGATACCAAGAGAATGAAGAAAATTTGATAATAGGAGTAGATTATAAAGTTGCTTAAAATGTCATGCTCTATCTAAAGCATGAAAGAAAAAATGTGGTTCAGTGTCCCTTTAATTACAGCTAAATCATTTTCATAGCCTTCTAAATGATCAATTAATGTAAGTTGTCCCCCTTTTGGAAAATGAGTGTACTGCTTTACTTAAAACTTTAATTATTGTAGGGGTGTCATACACTTTACTAAGTACATCTCGTGTTCTCCTAGTGATCTTCTTGTTAGGGTTGGAGTGCTCCCTATCCTGCCCTTTTACTATGGGGAGATCCCTTAAGCATATTAGCATTATAGGGGCTATCTGGGTAGCGGTCTCCACCTTCTGACTCACTACCATAACTGTCCTCGCCCTCTCTGATGTGGAATTTCCCTGAAATTAAAACATGAGGTGAATGGCTTATTTTGGGAAGTTTACTTCTGAGCCAATTGATGTCCTTTGTTTAAATTCTTCCCTAAATACTTTGCAGTTCATTTCTTACAAATTATTTTAGAGTTTTTATAATATCTGCACTACCTCATTATTTTCACTATCTGATGGAGGGGGGGTTATTATGGGCAATACTGCTTTTTTAGTTCACTTAGCTCTTTCTTGTGCTGGTTTTCAGCCTGATGATATTTTCTCTTAACAAGAAATTGTCTACTGGCTCTCTGCAAGTTGTTTATTTAAAATTTCTATTTGGGCTGTTTTGTAAGGTGGCCATGTTCTAGGCCAGCACATTATTTTTATCCCTGGACTTGCTCCACCTCCTCTTCACCTAGTCTTAAGGAATAATTGTTCACACTCCCTCAGTAGCTCCAATTTGTGAGTTTTGTCTTTCAAGTTGACTGAACTTTTCATCGTTCGCATAGAGGAGCAGATCCCTAGTTTTGAAAATTATTTAATTCGTGTTTTTTTGGGGTTGGCCAAGATTTAACAACCCTTTGAAATATTTCACTTTCGACATATCTTATTCTCAATATTTTTTTGCCTTAGCCTTAAGCATCTTAATTTAAGTGTCTAATTCTCTGTGATATTTAATCTATTTTAAGGTGAGTAATGGCTTCTTTTTAAGTGTTTCTGCCTGACTAATGGGTGATTTTAGGGAACATATTTCAATATTAGGTAGAGATTCAATTGATTCACTTCTAGTAAAGACATTATTATTTTGGCTTAGTATTTTGTTAATTTAAAACGCTAATACAATTTAAGCAAAAAAGGAAAAAAAAAATTCTGAAATATTAAAAAAAAACATTAGAATAATTTTTACTTTACTACAAAATATATGATGATCAGTGTTGATAAATAAATAATGATCTAACAGCAGTGTGCCTCCAGTTAATGTTAGTTCTTTTATTAATAAAATATCACCATAAATATTATCTCAGCGGTGTACTCCAGTTATGTTATATATATCCTAGGTTACACTATTATTTATTTTATATCAGCAGTAACCTCCAAACGATGAGGACATATTTACACAACAATAATTCTAACTAAAATTTAACATTTAATCTTTAGTTCTGATCACTTACCTTTATATACACATTAAATAAATTCATGTAGAAAATAAATTATGGGGTCAATTTATCAAGCTCAATACCTGTCCGCCTGCTCTGAGGCTGTGGACAGAAAGCAACCGAATCGAAAACAATCAGGTTAATTGACACCCCCTGCTAGCGGTTCCAATTGGCCGCGAATCTGCAGGGGGTGGCATTGCACCAGCAATTTACAAGAACTCTCATTTTGTATATCACACAAATGCTAATTACTACAATCCCCTGAGATTCAGCTAGCTTCAAAGGTCAGTTTAAGACTGAATGTCTGCTTGTCTTTACAGGGGGTCAGTGTGAACTAAACCTTTTAGACAGGAAGCCCATATATGGGTCACACAAACCTGAGAGTTCCATATGCTAAAATTACTTTGAAGTGGCCCATCAGTTTATCTATACAGAATGTCTGCTCCTTTGTTCTCTGATATGTAATGAGAAAAAAGGGGGGTTTATTTCTGAGTTTAGCTTCCAAATCTTGGCAAATGGATTTGCATTTAGCAATGCTCAGGGCATTTCATACATATTGAAATACAACATATATGATCTGTTAATATAAGATGTTTCTTCCCTCAAGATACAGGCAATTGATCATATTAGAACATGGAAGAGAGGAGGAAATAGGGAAACATTGTTGAATAAAAAGGAGATTTTTGGATGTTTAGATTACAAACTAGTGAACCAGATGGGCTAAACTTCAGACGTGATCTGATGTCTTACTTAAACATAATACATGATAAAGGTCCTGCTTTTGAAGTGCTAAGTATTATATATTACAAATTGATCTGTCTTTTGGGAGAGTGGCACTAATATATTGTTTGAATATGTATGTGCATGGAAGCTGTGCTACAACAATATTCTTTTGCACTTTCCATATGTCCTGGTTTGTGAAATAGCATTTTAAATATGGAAATTCTTAGGACCTTTGTCAGGATATATTTGTCTCCTTTAGCAAGTTAGGAAAGGTATTCATATGGTAATATATATAGGACATATTCATAGTTTATATATATGTCTCGCAAAAGTTTTAAAATGTTGCAAAATTTGTTTGGCTCCTCCTGTGGAAATAGGTAACCAATCAGGTATTTAATTTATGTGATGTCATGATCTAGCTCAGCCTTTAAAGAGGCATTTGAGCTGATCCCCAGGTAAGCAGTGATCAAGTGCACCTGGTGCACGAAACATGTCTGCATGGGGATCTGCTCACTTGCCTGATTGATAGGAGTTATTTGCTGGCTCTGTACAGACATTTTAACAGTGTCCTTTTTTATACTTTTGAAATAAAGTTGTACTTTACTTTTTAACCTGCTGCCTGGAAATCAACATATTTTGGTTCATCACAGCATAGTGCTTTTTACAGCACTTTCAGCATCATCTTCCTTTCTTCCCCAGAGCGCCTTTCTACACTTTGTACTTTGTTCTGTCTTGGCGTGTGTGGCTGTCACGCAAGAAGAGGCTGCCTACCTGATTGGATTGTTGTATACAGGGGTGTGTCCCCCCGCCCACCTCTCCATAGTGCTGGGCTCCGTTCACTTCACTGCAACAGCGAGAGGAGCGCAGAAAACACAGTGAAATACTCGCGTTTGGAGTTTCTTTCTGCCACACTGTGATATTTGCTGCCGTGCCCTGCGATAACACTGAGGTGAGTGACTGCTTTACAAGGGATGTGCCTCTTTATGTGTGTTGAATCAGAGACATTGGATATACTTGTAATCTATAGGAGCTTAGACCGGCTGAAGACGACGGTGGGTGTTTACGATATACACATAAACTGCAATGTTACTATGCTGAATTTCCAGGAAGTAATACATATCAGCGTTGTTAAATCTTGAGCCTGCATACTCTTTCTTTTATTATTACCGCTATCCACACGATCTTAGAGCAAACTAACAAACTTTTTACTGACTTTGAGACGGAGCCTAATTTCTTTTTTGACCCCTGCAGCTTTCTTTGGATGACTACAGTTGCAGTTTGTGTTTGACATATCTGTCTAATGGATACTTCTTACTAATCTTTAAAATTCTCTCAGGACTATTTAACACTGTGCATGCTGCTTAACTTAAATATTACGCTAATGGACATTCTCATCATATTGAACTAAATTGTCTAGAAGGAGTAATTTACAGTACATATTGAAGCAATAATCAATTGGTATAATAGGCCATTACTATAATATGCACTATTCATATTAAATTGAGATGGGTCTGATACAATCCTGTTTATATACCCTTTCAAGAACCATTTTTGTGTTAGAGGTATCTGTTTAAAGACGGTTTTCCACTACATAGGTCTATCAACACTGGGAATGCTAGGTTTGAATATATTGTCTTTATTGACATTTTATAATCATATAAGTTTCTCAAATTTATTAGCATACTGTGTTTATATTTGTGTTTGGAATAATTTAGCTTTTTGATCAAAATAACATAGCACATGAGGTATATACAATTTTGCACAGGTTGATATACAACTAATGCTTACAGTCCTTAAAAATAATTAACACTTTGCTTATGGTTCATTTAATCTTTTTATGGAGGTATATCTAATGCTCTAAATCTTGTAATCAGTGCTGATATCTGTGCTTATGTTGTAACCTAAGGAGACATAACTATACCATATACAATATAGCAGAAATTACATTTCTGGGTACTTGCTTCTATACCTCTTAACATTATACTAAGTTTATGAATTACAGCTAATTTTGTTTATATACTTTTCAAGAACCCTCTATGTTTCCTGCTATATCCATATAGGTCTTGAAGAATTTTAGAAAAATATCTTCAGTAGTGTTTATATAATTACATACTGACATTGATTGAGACTTAGATAGGAATAAAAACATATACTCTAAGCAAAATGGAGGAAGCATAGTGTTAAGTGAATTTAAAGATGATGTTTACTGAGAACTTTAATGAAATAATACACACATTAGACAGTTTATTCTTTGATATGGAGACTTAGAAGGAAAGAGCATCAAATTAGATCTGGATATCAAATCATTTTTACTATATAAACAAGATAACCGCATACCCAGAGGTTTGCGTATTAGGAAATTTCCCTCATTTACAGTAACGGACTTGATTTCATAGAAAAGTGGAATTCAATTCTGGATACTTGTTCCTTTGCACTGATAGATTTACTATTAGTGCATAAAAGGAAACAAAGAACCACACTTATGACAGAGATTAGAGATACCCAGATCTTATTGAAAAAACATCAGCATGATCCTGATTTCAAGAAATATGACAGACAATTTGAAATTAAAATGAACACATTTAAAAGGGGAATTATGGCAATTTAAGTCAAGAAAGATGAGCAGGGATAAAAGAGACTATGACTCCAACCAGGTCTATAGATGGACTCAGGAGACAACTCTAGAAAAGGATATAGAGAAAATATAAAAAATAGAAACAAACAAAGTAACTGGAAGGGGGAATAAGAAGGGCAAAAGTGTAACATTTTCAGACACCGAATATGAGTGTGACTCATCAGATGGTGACAATCCTGAGGGCAGGTGAAACTGCATCAGTCTTTCGAAGAGAATGATGCAGTATATTATAGTGAAAACCCTACCTCACAGTCAAAAAAACGGGCAGGCTCTGGCCACGCGAAGAAGTGAGAAAAAAAACACACAGAGGTTGTCGGGTGGGCTGCAGAAGAATAAGGGAGGTACTGAAGAACAACAAAAAAACAATCAAAACAAGATCACAAAAGGGAACGAAGAAATATGCCTAAGGGATAAGAATGTGGTCAATTTATCTTCTGTACCTTTGACTTCTGCACAGGTTATCTACTCTCAAAAGTCTAAATTTTGTGCCTTCTCATCACTTTAATATCTTTGAGACAATCTTGGATATAAATAGATTTGCAAGAAAAATAACGTTGAAAAAACATTTTTTTAGAAAGGATGAGGAGGCACAAAATGAACGCGGAAATCAACTTAGAAAGAGCAGAAGTAACTAATGATGTTGCATTAATGTCTAATCTTAACTTTTCAGAATTGAATACGCTGAGAGATCTAGACCAATATTAAATGAGGGAGAGGCAGATAAGAGTGAGTGCCTTCAAGAAAGTAATGTCCTCTACAAAACACATTAAGAATAAAAGTACCTTTTATCCTTTCAAAACTCGTTCAAAAGCTAATTGACATTTTTCAAAAAACAGTGGAATTTAAATTACGCAACTTAGAGAAATCAGTGACAGAAACAGATAAAAATAAAAAGCACACTAACTTGACTTATAAGGAAAAAATGGCCCTTGAAAGAACTGTCTGAAAATGAAAACATCATAATCAGACAGTCTGACAGGGCGGTAATGTAGTCGTTCTGAATAGAATCGACTACATTACAGAGGCTAAGAGACAGCTTAATCAAAGGGATTGTATATATAAAACTCAAGAAAATCCTACCAATAAATTTCAAAAAGAGATTGCGGATATGTCAGTTATGCACGTAAAAACAACATTATCACACAATCTGTTGAGGAAAAGTTGATAGTGTCACATCCGGTGACACCAATTTTTCATCAGTTGCCCAAACTTCATAAGGAATCCCCTGTCCCCGCCAGGAAGACCTATTATAGCGGTATAGGGGTCTCTAAATGAAGCTCTCTCAGAACTCGTTGACCACATTTTTGCAGCCGTTGGTATGCCAGTTGCCTAGTTACATACAAGATACTACATCTTTTATAAATAAAATCTCTAAAGTTAAATGGGAAACCATTTATAGACTTATGGTTGTGGATGTTACTTCACTGTAATACATCTATAGAGCATGGCAAAGGCCTTCAAGCTATAGAATATTTCATTAACACTATGTGTGATTTTGAAGAGGCTACCAAGATATTTCTGATGAGAGCAATTTGAATATCTGTTGTCACATATGTATTTTATGTTTTCAAACAGAGTACTATATCCAGAGACGTGGGACAGCGATGGGGGCAAAGTTTGCCCCATCCTATGCCAACCTATTTATGGGCTGGTGGGAGCTGTCCCACGTCTTTGGAGATAACAACCCATTTTAAAGGAGAGATAATCCAATATCATCGTTATATTGATGATCGTTTTTCATCTGGACTGTGATGCTACAAGGGCAGATCTTTTCTGTCAATATCTCAATTGTAACCAGCAAGGTATTGAATTTACGGCACACACAGTCAAAACAGGTGTGGAATTTTCTTGACCTCACAGTCCAGGGTGGGGAAATTGGATGCCATATCGAGACTAAGATGTATAGGAAGGGAAACTGCGGAAAATACCCTGCTACAATTTGAATCTTGTCACCCACGACATGTTCTGAGGGGGATACCGAAAGGGGAATATATCCGCATCAAAAGAATTGTTCTAAAGAAAGTTGAATATCAGCGCCAGGCTAGTGAGGCCACATTAGATTTTAGACAGCGAGGGTATAGTGGATAGTATCCTTCACCATAGCAAAAGAAGATGTGGATCAGATTCCCAAGAACAGTTACTTCAATATAAATCAAAAAGACACAGAGGCAATAATGATGATTTGAGTAGATCAAGTTTATTACTACATATAGTGTAGAATACACCAAAAATATGTAATATAATCAAGGAATCTCTTCCGATTTGTACTCTGATCCCATTATTAAAGAAATTTTTGGATTCGGGATGTGAATTTATCCCTAGGAGAGCAAAAACTCTGGCCAACCACTTGTCACCCTCAGATATGAGACCCAACAAGAGCAAATGCTGGTTAAAACAGAAAAAGGGATGTTTCAAATGTAGACGTCCCGTTTGCAAAACATGTAGTTTTTATATGTGAGGGGGACAAATTTGTTTCTAGCACAACCCAAATGGAAATTGATATTAGATTTTATTATCAATTGTGCTACAACACATGTCGTCTTATCTACTGACTTGTGATTCTCTGTAAAATTCAATATACAGGGCAAACAAAAACGACTTCCTTAAAAGATAGGTTTTTGCAACATCTAAGGTCTGTTGAGGACACACCAGTATCTAGACATTTCAAAACAAAACTCAACTCAGATGTTTCTTCCCTCAAGATACAGGCAATTGATCATATTAGAACATGGAAGAGAGGAGGAAATAGGGAAACATTGTTGAATAAAAAGGAGATTTTTTGGATGTTTAGATTACAAACTAGTGAACCAGATGGGCCTAAACATCAGACGTGATCTGGAAGTCTTACTTAAACATAATACATGATTAAAGGTCCTGCTTTTGAATGCTAATATTTATATATTACAAATTGATCTGTCTTTGGGAAGGTGGCACTAATATATTGTTTGAATATGTATTGCATGGAAGCTGTGCTACAACAATATTCTTTGCACTTTCCATATGTCCTGTTTGTGAAATAGCATTTTAAATATGGAAATTCTTAGACCTTTGTCAGGGATATATTTGTCTCCTTTAGCAAGTTAGGAAAGTATTCATATGGTAATATATATAGGACATATTCATAGTTTATATATATGTCTCGCAAAATGTTTAAAATTTGCAAAATTGGTTTGCTCCTCCTGTGGAAATAGGTAACCAATCAGGTATTTAATTATTGTGATGTCATGATCTAGCTCAGCCTTTAAAGAGGCATTTGAGCTGATCCCCAGGTAAGCAGTGATCAAGTGCACCTTGGTGCACGAAACATGTCTGCATGGGGATCTGCTCACTTGCCTGATTGATAGAGTTATTTGCTGGCTCTGTACAGGACATTTTAACAGTGTCCTTTTTTATACTTTTTGAAATAAAGTTGTACTTTACTTTTTAACCTGCTGCCTGGAAATCAACATTATTTGTTCATCACAGCATAGTGCTTTTTACAGCACTTTCAGCATCATCTTCCTTTCTCCCAGAGCGCCTTTTCTACACTTTGTACTTTATATATATATATATATATATATATATATATATATAATAAGGGTAAAGTCCAGCACCAGTTTCTCCCTTAGTTGCTGGGTGCAAGCTGCCTCTGTCCCGCCAAGACAGATAAATATAGAAGCGTAGAATAATCTGCAGCACTCCAAATTTTTTTTATGTTATTTTATTACAAGCAGTAAGACATAGGCGACGTTTCGGGCTTTCGCCCTTTCTCAAGCCACTTGAATATTACTCACCAATACAAGATAATCCAAAAATATCAACGGCATGGTCAGTTTTACATTTCAAGATACTAACTTACACCTAAGTTTCCAGATGCTGCAGAAAAGAAGGGAAATCCAATTTGTTTCTTTCATTATTCAGAAAGATGTTATCTAAATTGCTTCATTCTCATGATATCCTTTGTTAAAAACATATCTAAATATGCTTAATAGTTGTTGATTGGTGGTTGTACATAGAAGCCTTGTGTTATTGTCTCGCCCATGTGCATTGATATTTCTTCAGCAAATGATACCTAAAAAATGAGCCAAATAAAATAATAGAAGTAAATTGAATGTTGTTAAAATTAATTCTCTACTGGAATCAGTAACGAAAATTTTTTGAGTTTCATGTCCTTCAAATAAAGAGAAAAGGAAGATCATAAAATAATCAATCAACAACTGAGATATAATTTTTTAAAGGTAAAACAAGATTTAAATAGTGCTAAGAAGCAACAAGGAGGATCTCGAACAGCAGGAAGATAGAAGTATACCAGACTGGACTTTAGTTTCATCAAAATAAAAAGTAAAATAACAAGAAAACAATGGGAAAAGGTATATCGAAAGGTAAGGAAAAACAGAATGAATGAAGAACTGATTAAATATTATCACAATGTTTTCTTTTCCTCCTATAGCACTTGATTTTGAATTTATATAAACATAGTAACTTAGTAACATAGTAGATGAGGTTGAAAAAAGACCGAAGTCCATCGAGTTCAACCTATACAAATCTAAAATATATACAAAAAGCTCCAGTTAAGATTAAATAATCCCACTAAAAGGTGACCCATTTAATAATAGCAATCATATCCATGAATTTTGTTTATAGACAGAAATGTATCCAAATAATTTTTAAATGTATCTAGGGTGTTGGCATTTACTACTTCCTTTGGTAATGAGTTCCACAATTTTATTGCTCTTACAGTGAAAAAACATTTCCGTTGCAAGAGATTAAATCTCCTTTCCTCCAACATTTAAAATTCAGAGTAAATGCTATTGTATTGTCTTGTTATCTTGCATTTGTTGATTATGCAAATCTACTGTGTTTACCGGTCCTTTAAATTGTGACCTCTGGTCACAAACATTTTTCTTGGAATAAACAAAGCTTCTGCCATCTCTGTATATGGGCCTTGAATATATTTATATAAAGTAATCATGTCACCCCTTAAGAGCCTTTTTTCTAAAGAAAACAGACCCAGTTTGGCTAGCCTCTCCTCATAGGTTAAATTCTCCAAACCCCGTATTACCTTTGTGGCCCTTCTCTGAACTTTTTCTAGTTCTGCAATAACTTTTTTTGCGATTGGTCCCCAGAACTGCACTCCATACTCAAGGTGAGGTCTTACCAGTGCTTTATATAGTGACAAAATAAAGAGTACAAAGATTTCTGCATTTCATTTTTTTTTTAATTCTCAGTACCCTTAAAGGGAACAAAAGTTCAAATGTTTATAAGTGCATTTTTATTTGAAATTGAAGCATTTTTGCAATATACTTCCTTTTGCAAAAATGCATCTACTAAAACTTATTACTGCTATTCTGCAGCAAACACACATATACACACATATGCACACATATACTGTGAGGACCCGTGCATATTTATTTATTTAAACAGCACACCTTCTCTGAGAGTCAGCAATAGCTTGAATGATACAAATTATGTCTGCAGAAGCAATACAACACCACAAAAGGAAAACCAAATAAAGTTCTGAATAAAGGATATGTCTGTGTCCTCTGGATGAGTTTTTCAGCTTGTTAGCATTCCTCAGTGAGATCCCATAAAAAAGGAAACAGAAAATTGCAACATAGTGTGAATCTGTAATGGCACTTTGAGGAAGTAGTTGTTTTGTAACAAATGACTACTCACATTTGTTGGAGCTTTCCACTAAGCTCAAGGATATGCGCACTCCCACTTTATACTGATGGGAAAACAGTACACTAGGCAAAACTTGGATGCAAATTTATTTTAAAATATATAAAAGCGTCACATAAGCCTTGATAACACCACAATGTAAGGGTACAAAAGCAGATATGCTGTAATAAATGCTTCAAATCGCCAAACTTGCAAAGAGGTAAATGGATCAGCAGGAGTGTGACCGCCGAAACCAAAACCTCTTTAGTAGCAAGACAGTAGCGCTAATGCCCCAGGTGTCCTGGCTAGTGTAGAGACGTGATAAAACTCAATATAGAACAGTTCAGCTTCCGACGTACGTTTCGCAGGTATGCTTTGTCAAGGAATGTTTGTGCGCATGTCCAAGAGTCCTTTTAAACAATCCATTGATGAGTTTCTGCCAGGTTTGTAGTTCCATCCTCCATTTTGGAAGTTGGCATTTAGGTAATTTGTCATTAAACAACTAGTATGTTTTTCAGCTTCTTTCAGTTTTATACATTTTGTTGATATATGCATAGATGTTAAGATGGATAACCAGAATTGGTAAATTATGCATTATAATGTTATAGCATTATACATATATGCAAAACTTTCAAAAAACATAATCACATTGTGCTGCAATTGGTGTCTATACTGATGGTATATGTAGATATTTGTTTGTGTTTTTTTTTTTGTTTTTTTTTTAACCCCTTATTGTGAAGGTATTAGTTATATCTTTTTTAGTTTAAGTGATGTTACTGACTATATGTCCTATGGACCATAATTAAACTACTAGCCTTATTATAAACCTAGTTGTATCGTAATGTTTTCAAAAATAGATTTTATTTGTTAGCATGTGGCATGTTTAAAAACATATATGTACTTGTATGTGTTTGCGCTGAAAAGTTATGATAGGATGTTAAGGTTACTGTTTCTAACTATGTGTTTAATTTTACATTTGGGGTTCCATATATTGAAAATAAGTTTGTGAAACATTCTAAAACTACCTAGCACTGACAATATGAGTGTGGACAAAGACAAAAAATAAATAAATAAATAAATAAATAAAAAAAAAAAAATAAATAAAAAAAAAAAAAATTAAAATTAAAAAAATAATAATAAAATAAATAAATAAATAAATAAATAAATAAAAATAAAATAAAAAAATATTAAAACTTAAAAAAAATTTAAATAATAATAAATAAATATATATATATATATAAATATATATATATATATATAAATAAATAATAAATAAATATATATATATATATTATAAATTTAAAAAAAAAAAAATAATAAATAAATAAATAAATAAAAATAAAACAAGACATGTATAGATTTTATAGCCTTCGTAGCTGTACTTATAAATAACTTTCACAAAAAGTGATGGATTTCAAAATCTTTATTAAGACCATTGGGTATCAAGCTATCCATAATATGGATCCACTTCATTTCCAATTGTCCCAATCTATTCTGTGTGTCTCCTCCCTTCCAATTCAGTTCTAATTTCCTAATGCCCAGAAATTCCAAATCCTTTACATTTCTATTGTGCTTTTTATCAAAGTGAGACGATACTATATGATTAGCATAACCCTTTTCAATATTGTAAATATGCTCATTCATCCTAATTTTCAGAAGTCTAGAGGTAGCCCCTATATAGATTAAATTGCATGAGCATCGTAACATGTAAATTACGTTTTTGCTATTGCAAGTAATAAATTGATCTATACTGTACTCCCTTTTGTTATCTCCAGAAAAGAATTTTTTACAGAATTTTGGAGTTTTTTTCATAAATTTGCAAGCATTGCAGAATTGACACTTTCTAAAACCCATTTCAGATGTTAGCAACCAATTTTTTACTTTGTTGTTGTCTACTTCTTTAATACATTGGGATAGTTGAAATTTAAGGTTGGGAACCTTTCTAAAAATTATGTTAGGTCCATCGCCTAAAAATTCATTTAATGCTGCATCTCTTGTGAGGATTCCCCAGTGTTTTTGTATGATGTTCCTAAGTTCTCCACTCTGAGTGCTATGTTGGAAGATAAGTCTATTTGCTAGTTTATCATCAGTGAATTTCTTATTTTTGATTTTATATTTTAATAAATCTGACCTGTCCATGTTGGTTACTTCTTCTATTTTTTCATCTAGAAAATTAGCTGGATAATTTTTCTCTAAAAAACGTTTTTTTAGGATTTGAGATTGAACCTTATACATATCTTGTTCTTTACAATTACGTCTCAGTCGGACAAATTGACCTTTAGGGACATTTTTAAGCCAATGTTTTTGATGACAACTTTCAAGGCTTATGTAATTGTTTACGTCTATGCTCTTAAAAAAGTTTTTCGACTTCAACATTTCATTCTCAATGTATATTTCAAGGTCTAAAAATTCTACCTTGGTTTGACTATAATTCCAAGTTAGAGCTACTTTGAACTCATTTATTTTCAAATATTCCATGAATTCAAGTAATTGGTTCTCACTTCCTGACCATATGAAGAAAAGGTCATCTATGTAGCGATGATAAGACACCAGATATTGCGCCCAGCTAGAGTTGTAAATATATTGATTTTCCCAATTGGCCATATATAAATTGGCATAGCTGGGCGCAAATCTGGTGCCCATCGCTGTGCCTCCTACTTGCAAATAATATTGGTGGTTGAACCAAAAGTAGTTGGTTTCTAGAATTATAGCTATGCTGTCTAAAATAAATTCAAGTTGTTTTTTATCCAAAGAGTCATCTTTTTTTAGGATGTTTTTTACTGATGCTATGCCAAGATTTTTGTCTATTATGGTATAAAGTGACGTAACATCACTAGTCACCAACCACCAATTTGGATTCCACTCGAGTTTTTCTAAATGGTTAAGGATACTTAAGGTATCTTTCAAATATGATTTTGTCTTTACAACATAAGTCTGTAAAAATTGGGTCTATATACGCCGATAAATTGCTTGTGAGGGGAATTGACCCCTGACACTATGGGTCTACCCGGGGGGGTTAGATGGATCCTTGTGTATTTTTGGCAGTATATAAAAAGTGGAGTTTTTTGGAAATTTGTTGTAGATATATTGATATTCTTTTTTATTCACAATGCCTGTTTTTAAGCCTTTTTCTAAGTGAAGTTCAAGTCTTTTTTAAATTTTATTATTGGATTACTATCAAGTTCGATATATACCTCAGTGTTTTTAAGTTGTCTAAGACATTCCTCATTGTATTTAGTTTTTATCCATGATAACTGTCCCTCCGCCCTTGTCCGCGGGCTTTATGACTATCTTATCATTCATTTTAAATCTGCCAAGGCTGTTTGTTCTAGTTTAGTGAGATTGGAACCATAATTAGTTTTCATATTTTTAATATCCCCTGTGTACTAGTTCTAAGAATGTCTCCATAGGTGCTGATTTGCACTGTGTGGGATTAAAGGAGGACTTTTTATGTACCTCTATATGTTTATATTTATTTATTTCTATAGAACTGTTACTGATTATGGGATTGTTAGTGAAAAACTTTTTTATACATAGATTTCTAATAAACTTCTGAATTCCAATAAAGGCTTCAAATTTATTCATTCTGTAACTGGGTGCAAAATTTAGCCCTTTGTTTAAGACAGAGGTTTGGGCTTCTGATAGTGTGGTACTAGACAGATTGAAAATACCATTATCTTTTTTATTTATTTGTTTATTATTGTGTTTATTACTTAGTAATCCGTTCTGTCCATGTTTTTGCGTCTTTTGTTGAACAGATCTGAATCCGTTCTTGTGTATTTTCTTTTTCCAGCCTCTATAAAAACCTCCTCCTCTTCTGAGTTATATCTTGCTAAAGCTCCAAATCTATTATGGGTGGTGGTTTCTTTTGGATATTGTTCTTTATGATTTTTAAAAGGATTTCTAGGTTGTTGCCAATTATTTTCTTCTCTTGCCCACTGTTCAGATCTATCCTGATTGTTTCTATAATTCATATTTTTATTATAAGTCATGTCATGATTTTTCTGTGGATATCTGTGATCTGCATAGGAAAAATCTTCCTTTCTTTGTTATAGTAGCTCTCTCTTTCTCTATGTGCTAAAGAATTATGTTGGTGTTGATTTGATGTATTGCCATAATAATTATTTCTATGTGTGTATCTAAAGTCTTGATCTTTATATTGTAAACGCTCCTTGTTGGAATTACTAGTATTTTGAATAAGTGTTCTTCTATTTTTGGCTCTATAATTTCTTTCTTTCCTTTCTTTATAATCCTCATAGTCTCTAAAGTATTTCTTTCTCTTAGTGTCTTTGATCTCTTTTTTTAAACAATCTAAATTTTCTGCCACTTTTTTGTGAAAGTTCCCCATATTGTTTGCTCTCCATATGGGGAGTTATTTTTGTTCCAGCATGTTAATTTCTATATTTGCCTCATCCAATAATTTTTTCTTTTCACTAATAATAAGATTCATAAGTTTTCTTGTGCATTCTTCTAAAATATGATTCCACTTGGTCATAAACATAAGGTTATCCTGACCAAATGTGGGATTTTTTAGAATTCGTAATCCTCTAGGGGTAATTTGTTCTTTCAAATATTTTTCTAAGGTTACTATCTCAGGTGATATTTGGTTTCTTTAACCATATATTTTTCAACTTCCTTTAAGAGGTTTGCTAGTGAGTCATCTGTGTGTTCAGAATCATTAAAAAATCATCAGCACCTGATGCTAGGGTGCGTCTACTTTGAAACAAAGACATAGTGACAAAATCTCCCAAATTAACAAAAAGTAATATATATAATGTGTTCTATATGTGAAATCTATGAGTATGTGTAAAAGGTTAAAAACTGTGTGAATGGTGTGAACTGCTAATTAATTAACAAGGTGTGCTTGGCTTTGATACACCTATAAACAAAACTCTGTGCTAAAGGAATACCCAAATATAGCTAGTTTGCTGCAGAAAAATCAGCGTGTGAACAAAAAAACAGTACTAGTGACAAAAGCTGATAAAAGTCCAAAAATTATTTAAAGGCTATCAGTTAAAAAAATAAACAGTAAACAGTGCTTACCAAACATAAGTGCTAATACAATTGCTTACATTAATCCATAATTACAGGATATAAATATTACTTATATCTTAGTGCACTAGTAAAATAGGTATAACAACAAGATAAAATTACAATAAATATACCAAATATCACAAAGAAAAAAAATGTGAAATAAATGTGATAACA
Organism: Bombina bombina; assembly: GCF_027579735.1. Taxonomy (NCBI): domain Eukaryota; kingdom Metazoa; phylum Chordata; class Amphibia; order Anura; family Bombinatoridae; genus Bombina; species Bombina bombina. The sequence goes on from NC_069501.1 coordinate 915,772,978, forward strand.
AAAATCATAAAAGGAAAACCAAATAAAGTTCTGAATAAAGGATATGTCTGTGTCCTCTGGATGAGTTTTTCAGCTTGTTAGCATTCCCTCAGTGAGATCCCATAAAAAAAGGAAACAGAAAATTGCAACATAGTGTGAATCTGTAATGGCACTTTGAGGAAGTAGTTGTTTTGTAACAAATGACTACTCACATTTGTTGGAGCTTTCCACTAAGCTCAAGGATATGCGCACTCCCACTTTATACTGATGGGAAAACAGTACACTAGGCAAAACTTGGATGCAAATTTATTTTAAAATATATAAAAGCGTCACATAAGCCTTGATATATATAATATATATATATTTATTTATTATTTATTTATATATAATATATATATTTATATATATATATATTTATTTATTATTTATCTAAATTTTTTTTAAGTTTTAATATTTTTTTATTTTATTTTTATTTATTTTTTTTTTTTATTTTTTATTTTTTTATTTTTTTTTTTTATTTTAATTTTTTTTTTTTTTTTTTTTTTTTTATTTATTTATTTATTTATTTTTTCTCTTTGTCCACACTCATATTGTCAGTGCTAGGTAGTTTTAGAATGTTTCACAAACTTATTTTCAATATATGGAACCCCAAATGTAAAATTAAACACATAGTTAGAAACAGTAACCTTAACATCCTATCATAACTTTTCAGCGCAAACACATACAAGTACAATATATGTTTTTAAACATGCCACATGCTAACAAATAAAATCTATTTTTGAAAACATTACGATACAACTAGGTTTATAATAAGGCTAGTAGTTTAATTATGGTCCATAGGACATATAGTCAGTAACATCACTTAAACTAAAAAAGATATAACTAATACCTTCACAATAAGGGGTTAAAAAAAAAAAAAAAACACAACAAATTACCTACATATACCATCAGTATAGACACCAATTGCAGGCACAATGTGATTATGTTTTTGAAGTTTTGCATATATGTATAATGCTATAACATTATAATGCATAATTTACCAATTCTGGTTATCCATCTTAACATCTATGCATATATCAACAAAATGTATAAAACTGAAAGAAGCTGAAAAACATACTAGTTGTTTAATGACAAATTACCTAAATGCCAACTTCCAAAATGGAGGATGGAACTACAAACCTGGCAGAAACTCATCAATGGATTGTTTAAAAGGACTCTTGGACATGCGCACAAACATTCCTTGACAAAGCATACCTGCGAAACGTACGTCGGAACTGAACTGTTTCTATATTGAGTTTTATCACGTCTCTACACTAGCCAGGACACCTGGGGGCTTAGCGCTACTGTCTTGCTACTAAACGAGGTTTTGGTTTCGGCGGTCACACTCCTGCTGATCCATTTACCTCTTTGCAAGTTTGGCGATTTGAAGCATTTATTACAGCATATCTGCTTTTGTACCCTTACATTGTGGTGTTATCAAGGCTTATGTGACGCTTTTATATATTTTAAAATAAATTTGCATCCAAGTTTTGCCTAGGTGTACTGTTTTCCCATCAGTATAAAGTGGGAGTGCGCATATCCTTGAGCTTAGTGGAAAGCTCCAACAAATGTGAGTAGTCATTTGTTACAAAACAACTACTTCCTCAAAGTGCCATTACAGATTCACACTATGTTGCAATTTTCTGTTTCCTTTTTTATGGGATCTCACTGAGGAATGCTAACAAGCTGAAAAACTCATCCAGAGGACACAGACATATCCTTTATTCAGAACTTTATTTGGTTTTCCTTTTATGATTTTTGTTATCACATTTATTTCACATTTTTTTTTCTTTGTGATATTTGGTATATTTATTGTAATTTTATCTTGTTGTTATACCTATTTTACTAGTGCACTAAGATATAAGTAATATTTATATCCTGTAATTATGGATTAATGTAAGCAATTGTATTAGCACTTATGTTTGGTAAGCACTGTTTACTGTTTATTTTTAACTGATAGCCTTTAAATAATTTTTGGACTTTTATCAGCTTTTGTCACTAGTACTGTTTTTTTGTTCACACGCTGATTTTTCTGCAGCAAACTAGCTATATTTGGGTATTCCTTTAGCACAGAGTTTTGTTTATAGGTGTATCAAAGCCAAGCACACCTTGTTAATTAATTAGCAGTTCACACCATTCACACAGTTTTTAACCTTTTACACATACTCATAGATTTCACATATAGAACACATTATATATATTACTTTTTGTTAATTTGGGAGATTTTGCCACTATGTCTTTGTTTCAAAGTAGACGCACCCTAGCATCAGGTGCTGATGATTTTTTTAATGATTCTGAACACACAGATGACTCACTAGCAAACCTCTTAAAGGAAGTTGAAAAATATATGGTTAAAGAAACCAAATATCACCTTGAGATAGTAACCTTAGAAAAATATTTGAAAGAACAAATTACCCCTAGAGGATTACGAATTCTAAAAAATCCCACATTTGGTCAGGATAACCTTATGTTTATGACCAAGTGGAATCATATTTTAGAAGAATGCACAAGAAAACTTATGAATCTTATTATTAGTGAAAAGAAAAAATTATTGGATGAGGCAAATATAGAAATTAACATGCTGGAACAAAAAATAACTCCCCATATGGAGAGCAAACAATATGGGGAACTTTCACAAAAAGTGGCAGAAAATTTAGATTGTTTAAAAAAAGAGATCAAAGACACTAAGAGAAAGAAATACTTTAGAGACTATGAGGATTATAAAGAAAGGAAAGAAAGAAATTATAGAGCCAAAAATAGAAGAACACTTATTCAAAATACTAGTAATTCCAACAAGGAGCGTTTACAATATAAAGATCAAGACTTTAGATACACACATAGAAATAATTATTATGGCAATACATCAAATCAACACCAACATAATTCTTTAGCACATAGAGAAAGAGAGAGCTACTATAACAAAAGAATGGAAGATTTTTCCTATGCAGATCACAGATATCCACAGAAAAATCATGACATGACTTATAATAAAAATATGAATTATAGAAACAATCAGGATAGATCTGAACAGTGGGCAAGAGAAGAAAATAATTGGCAACAACCTAGAAATCCTTTTAAAAATCATAAAGAACAATATCCAAAAGAAACCACCACCCATAATAGATTTGGAGCTTTAGCAAGATATAACTCAGAAGAGGAGGAGGTTTTTATAGAGGCTGGAAAAAGAAAATACACAAGAACGGATTCAGATCTGTTCAACAAAAGACGCAAAAACATGGACAGAACGGATTACTAAGTAATAAACACAATAATAAACAAATAAATAAAAAAGATAATGGTATTTTCAATCTGTCTAGTACCACACTATCAGAAGCCCAAACCTCTGTCTTAAACAAAGGGCTAAATTTTGCTCCCAGTTACAGAATGAATAAATTTGAAGCCTTTATAGGAATTCAGAAGTTTATTAGAAATCTATGTATAAAAAAGTTTTTCACTAACAATCCCATAATCAGTAACAGTTCTATAGAAATAAATAAATATAAACATATAGAGGTACATAAAAAGTCCTCCTTTAATCCCACACAGTGCAAATCAGCACCTATGGAGACATTCTTAGAACTAGTACACAGGGATATTAAAAATATGAAAACTAATTATGGTTCCAATCTCACTAAACTAGAACAAACAGCCTTGGCAGATTTAAAAATGAATGATAAGATAGTCATAAAGCCCGCGGACAAGGGCGGAGGGACAGTTATCATGGATAAAACTAAATACAATGAGGAATGTCTTAGACAACTTAAAAACACTGAGGTATATATCGAACTTGATAGTAATCCAATAATAAAATTTAAAAAAAGACTTGAACTTCACTTAGAAAAAGGCTTAAAAACAGGCATTGTGAATAAAAAAGAATATCAATATATCTACAACAAATTTCCAAAAACTCCCACTTTTTATATACTGCCAAAAATACACAAGGATCCATCTAACCCCCCGGGTAGACCCATAGTGTCAGGGGTCAATTCCCTCACAAGCAATTTATCGGCGTATATAGACCAATTTTTACAGACTTATGTTGTAAAGACAAAATCATATTTGAAAGATACCTTAAGTATCCTTAACCATTTAGAAAAACTCGAGTGGAATCCAAATTGGTGGTTGGTGACTAGTGATGTTACGTCACTTTATACCATAATAGACAAAAATCTTGGCATAGCATCAGTAAAAAACATCCTAAAAAAAGATGACTCTTTGGATAAAAAACAACTTGAATTTATTTTAGACAGCATAGCTATAATTCTAGAAACCAACTACTTTTGGTTCAACCACCAATATTATTTGCAAGTAGGAGGCACAGCGATGGGCACCAGATTTGCGCCCAGCTATGCCAATTTATATATGGCCAATTGGGAAAATCAATATATTTACAACTCTAGCTGGGCGCAATATCTGGTGTCTTATCATCGCTACATAGATGACCTTTTCTTCATATGGTCAGGAAGTGAGAACCAATTACTTGAATTCATGGAATATTTGAAAATAAATGAGTTCAAAGTAGCTCTAACTTGGAATTATAGTCAAACCACGGTAGAATTTTTAGACCTTGAAATATACATTGAGAATGAAATGTTGAAGTCGAAAAACTTTTTTAAGAGCATAGACGTAAACAATTACATAAGCCTTGAAAGTTGTCATCAAAAACATTGGCTTAAAAATGTCCCTAAAGGTCAATTTGTCCGACTGAGACGTAATTGTAAAGAACAAGATATGTATAAAGGTTCAATCTCAAATCCTAAAAAAACGTTTTTTAGAGAAAAATTATCCAGCTAATTTTTCTAGATGAAAAAATAGAAGAAGTAACCAACATGGACAGGTCAGATTTATTAAAATATAAAATCAAAAATAAGAAATTCACTGATGATAAACTAGCAAATAGACTTATCTTCCAACATAGCACTCAGAGTGGAGAACTTAGGAACATCATACAAAAACACTGGGGAATCCTCACAAGAGATGCAGCATTAAATGAATTTTTAGGCGATGGACCTAACATAATTTTTAGAAAGGTTCCCAACCTTAAATTTCAACTATCCCAATGTATTAAAGAAGTAGACAACAACAAAGTAAAAAATTGGTTGCTACCATCTGAAATGGGTTTTAGAAAGTGTCAATTCTGCAATGCTTGCCAATTTTTGAAAAAATCTCCAAAATTCTGTAAAAAATTCTTTTCTGGAGATAACAAAAGGGAGTACAGTATAGATCAATTTATTACTTGCAATAGCAAAAACGTAATTTACATGTTACGATGCTCATGCAATTTAATCTATATAGGGCGTACCTCTAGACTTCTGAAAATTAGGATGAATGAGCATATTTACAATATTGAAAAGGGTTATGCTAATCATACAGTATCGTCTCACTTTGATAAAAAGCACAATAGAAATGTAAAGGATTTGGAATTTCTGGGCATTAGGAAATTAGAACTGAATTGGAAGGGAGGAGACACACAGAATAGATTGGGACAATTGGAAATGAAGTGGATCCATATTATGGATAGCTTGATACCCAATGGTCTTAATAAAGATTTTGAAATCCATCACTTTTTGTGAAAGTTATTTATAAGTACAGCTACGAAGGCTATAAAATCTATATATGTCTTGTTTTATTTTTATTTATTTATTTATTTATTATTTTTTTTTTTTTTTAAATTTATAATATATATATATATATTTATTTATTATTTATTTATATATATATATATTTATTTATTATTTATTTAAATTTTTTTTAAGTTTTAATATTTTTTTATTTTATTTTTATTTATTTTTTTAATTTTTTTTTTTATTTTTTTTATTTTTAATTTTTTTTTTTTAATTTTTTTTTTTTTTTTATTTATTTATTTATTTATTTATTTTTCTCTTTGTCCACACTCATATTGTCAGTGCTAGGTAGTTTTAGAATGTTTCACAAACTTATTTTCAATATATGGAACCCCAAATGTAAAATTAAACACATAGTTAGAAACAGTAACCTTAACATCCTATCATAACTTTTCAGCGCAAACACATACAAGTACAATATATGTTTTTAAACATGCCACATGCTAACAAATAAAATCTATTTTTGAAAACATTACGATACAACTAGGTTTATAATAAGGCTAGTAGTTTAATTATGGTCCATAGGACATATAATCAGTAACATCACTTAAACTAAAAAAGATATAACTAATACCTTCACAATAAGGGGTTAAAAAAAAACAAAAAAAAAACACAACAAATACCTACATATACCATCAGTATAGACACCAATTGCAGGCACAATGTGATTATGTTTTTTGAAGTTTTGCATATATGTATAATGCTATAACATTATAATGCATAATTTACCAATTCTGGTTATCCATCTTAACATCTATGCATATATCAACAAAATGTATAAAACTGAAAGAAGCTGAAAAACATACTAGTTGTTTAATGACAAATTACCTAAATGCCAACTTCCAAAATGGAGGATGGAACTACAAACCTGGCAGAAACTCATCAATGGATTGTTTAAAAGGACTCTTGGACATGCGCACAAACATTCCTTGACAAAGCATACCTGCGAAACGTACGTCGGAACTGAACTGTTCTATATTGAGTTTTATCACGTCTCTACACTAGCCAGGACACCTGGGGCATTAGCGCTACTGTCTTGCTACTAAAGAGGTTTTGGTTTCGGCGGTCACACTCCTGCTGATCCATTTACCTCTTTGCAAGTTTGGCGATTTGAAGCATTTATTACAGCATATCTGCTTTTGTACCCTTACATTGTGGTGTTATCAAGGCTTATGTGACGCTTTTATATATTTTAAAATAAATTTGCATCCAAGTTTTGCCTAGTGTACTGTTTTCCCATCAGTATAAAGTGGGAGTGCGCATATCCTTGAGCTTAGTGGAAAGCTCCAACAAATGTGAGTAGTCATTTGTTACAAAACAACTACTTCCTCAAAGTGCCATTACAGATTCACACTATGTTGCAATTTTCTGTTTCCTTTTTTATGGGATCTCACTGAGGAATGCTAACAAGCTGAAAAACTCATCCAGAGGACACAGACATATCCTTTATTCAGAACTTTATTTGGTTTTCCTTTTATGATTTTTGTTATCACATTTATTTCACATTTTTTTTTCTTTGTGATATTTGGTATATTTATTGTAATACAACACCACAGTTAGCTCTCTGAGTAGGTATCGTGTCTATATACTGGTGCATTCTCACAGGATATGTATTTATGCCACTGAAAAAACACTAATGACTTTTACTACACTAATTTTGTAATGGCATTAAAATTGCAAAAATCCTTATATTTAAAAATTGAAATGCACCCATTCATTTTCTATCTCTTTAACACTGACGTTTTTTACTTTATTTTTGGATATAAAATGTTTTAATTTTCTCACTTCTGAAAAAGGTAAGTTTTTTTTCACTAGATTCTTTTTTGTGCTTCCTTTTTAGCACTTTGCTTAAATTATTGAATTGAAGCGTTATAAGCATTTTTAAAGGGACACTGAACTCAATTTGTCTCTTTAGTGATTCAGATAGAGCATACAATTTTAAGCAACTTTCAAATTTACACCTATTATTATTTTTTTCTTCATTCTCTTGCTATCTTTATTTAAAAAATAATGCATCTAAGCTTTTTTGGTTCAGTACTATGGACAGCACTTTTTTATTGGTGGATGAATTTATCCACCAATCAGCAAAAACAACCCAGGTTGTTCACCAAAAATTGGACAGCATCTAAACTTTACATTCCTGCATTTCAAATAAAGATACCAAGAGAATGAATACAATTTGATAATAGGAGTAAATTAGAAAGTTGCTTAAAATGTCATGCTCTATCTGAAAAAAGAATGAAAAAATTTGGGTTTAGTGTCCCTTGAAGCTATCTTAAATAACTAATTAAACACGCATGGTAACTATACCCACAATGCTTCCATTCAAATATCTTAAATAGTAGTGTCCTAAAATCAATTTTAAAAGCATCTAAATGTAACCATAAATACACATTAAGATATTTAGATTTCATCTATGAACATGTTTTATTGTTTAAAATGTATTTAGAAGTCCTTAAATTAGGGGATCAGTTAATATAAAAATACGTGTAATTATTTGCAGCTAATTATCAACTGACACAGATACTGCTTCTAAAGCTGAAGACCTACTAAATACAATGGGGGTGAGGAAGGTCAACTTTTGCACTTCTGGTAATAAATATAGCAGTTCAGATTTTCCTCTTTTACAGCTTTGCCAAATGGCTTACTGGTGATATAATTATCATCAATTTTCTGTATACAGATGTCAATCTGTTTGTTAATTTGTCAAGTTGGCTCACTTTCTAACCTCATTACGATCACTGTCATTTATGTGCAAAGCAGCCTGATGCAGATATATTTGTTTATCACAGTGGCTCTCCCTTGTCTGTTCTTTCCATAATAATTTGATACTTATTTTCTAAGCTTTTCCCTATTTCATTATCAATCAAATTTTTATATTTTTCTGATTTCTTAAAAGTAACCTTGTAACCTTGTTTGTACATTAAAAACAAATCTATCAGAATGATTATTTGAAATAATCAGTTTAAAAAATGCTTTTTTCTTAAACCTAGTAGAGATAGCTAAACATTTGCCTTGCTTTCTTTCCTATCCTTAACCCTTTGAGTGCTAAGCACTTTCCCTCCTGGGTGCTAAGATTTTTAATTTTTTTTGTTTGTTTTTTTTAACAATTTTTTTGGGGGTCTGTAGCTGCTTAGATGCCTGAGATACAGGCTTCGAAGCAGCATGCCCCCTGCTCCTATACTTAACATTGTTAAGTATAAATAAAGTTGTGCGGTGACGTCATCACGTTATTGCGCGTGACATCGCACATAACGTGAAGCCCCGGCTATGCCTGTCACTATGCAGGCCTGATCGCCGGGGTAGGAGTGGGTGGGAGCTCCCAGATCTCCCTCAAGTTGAGAGAGTGCTAGTGATGGCTCTGAGCCATCATTAGCACCAGAGTGGGAAACCCTGTGACGGCTCAGAGCCGTCATTAGCACTCAAAGGGTTAAAATCTGTTCTTAATAGTTCTACAAAAATAATAATAATAATAATTACTTTTCATAATCAAATAAGCCTTTGATGACCACTTTGAGGCCTATTTAACAATGGTCTGTTGGACCTGATCCGACAGACCTCGCTGAATGCGGAGAGCAATACGCTCTCTGTATTCAGCATTGCACCAGCAGCTCTTTTGAGCTGCTGGTGCAACGCCGCCCCCTGCAGATTTGCAGCCAAGCGGGGGTGTCAATCAACCCGATCATACTCGATCGGGTTGAATTGTGGCAATCTCTGTCTCTCTCCTCAGAGCAGGCGGGCAGGTTATGGAGCAGCGGTCTTTAGAAAACACAGGGCGTCAAGCTCCATACAGAGCTTGATAGATATGCCCCTTTCAGTTAAGGTTATGGTACATATCCAAAATATTAAATGGACACTGAACCCACATTTTTTCTTTCTTTTTTTTCATGATTCATATAAAGCATGCAATTTACTCCTATTATCAATTTTTCTTCATTCTTTTGCTATCTTTATTTGAAAAAGATGGTATCTAAGCTAAGGAGCCAGTCAATTTTTGGTTGAGGTCCCTCGACAGCACTTGTTTATTGGTGCTGTCCAATCAGCAAAGACAACCCATTTTGTTCACCAAAAATGGGCCGGCATCTAAACTTACATTCTTGCTTTCAAAATAAAGATACCAAGATAATAAAGAAAATTTAATAGTAGGAGTAAATTAGAAAGTTGCTTAAAATTGCATGCTCTATCTGAATCATGAAAGAAAAAATTTTGGGTTCAGTGTCCCTTTAATGAAGTGATTATTCATTTATATTCCTAAGATTTTATTATCTTACATTTCCCTTTATTTGTTAATTACTTTTTGGCATGGAGAGAGTTTAAGCTCAAAGAAAAATGTGTGTGAACCACACAAGGACCCTTCTGTAAACCAGGGAGAAAGACACACATTGCAGTCTCCACCAAAGTTGTATCTGTAAGTCTGTTAGATGCAATTAAAACAAAGGTGCAAGTGAGAGGGGTAGTGGATAGATTCAATTTTCCAGTGCTATATGTCTTACTCTGTCAGTAAGTATATCTGCCATGGTTAACAGATCTAGAAGTAATAAATATATGTTATAATACATCATCAAATATTCAATTACATTATAAATATTTAAAAAAACAGGGCAATTTTTGTAATTTTACCTATTCCTAGCATTGTCTAGCTTCCAGTTTTCAGGGGGTACTATCAGTGAAATGACCAACACTGCATTCTCTGGAGCTATGAGTTATCCATAGCTCAATGTGAATTTGTATGACAATAAAGAAAATAAAATTATCAGAATGCTATATTAAAATGTTAATATGATTTTTAATGGGGGAACTTCCAGGCAGCGGCCATGACAGGTCACTAAACTGACTTCTGCTCCCAGCCCTAGTACAAAGTACAAATCTATACAAAATCCACAGTCTGTTAACTCATCGAGCATTACCTTTTGCTAATATTTTTGCAGCACAGAAAGCTCCTTCAAACAACCCTTATAGATCAGATGTCAGATTCAGACCACCGGAATACTATAAGGGTTGCAGCTCACCACATACCCCCCGGCAGGGCACTTGTATTCCTCTGTCGTTATAAAGCAGTGAGACCCCACAAGACACTGCAAGAACTACTTTAGTTTTATTGAAAACATCATATTTTTACCTGCCTGCCATACTCCTGCTGAAATATGGAGACTGCCATAAGTATTTTGGAAGAGCTGTGTGGCCTACTGGAAACACATAGAGCTGCCTTTAAAGAAAACCTGCGCTCAGCATTTAATACTAGCAAGGATCACACTATTTAATGTCCTACTCTGACTGAGATGTTTCCAGGAGACCACAGAACTGACAGTGCCTCTGAACCTAAATGTTTGCTTCCCGCTAACAATACACCTCCGAGAGACTCAAAGTCCACTTCTACAAAGCCTGCGATTCAGGATAACGGGCCTAACCAAATTGTCGGCAACACGAAAAGCAGTGCTCCGAGGGCGAGAGCTTGTGAAAAAGCTACCGACTAAAGCCGATCAACTTTTGTCCCACAGCAGATACCTAAGAAGCATATCCTGATAGAGACCCTGTCAGCAGACTACATCCAGATCAACTGACCCATACAGCGGCGAGAAACACAGATCCCACGAGTACCTCACTCACCACTTACTGGTTCCCATGCATCCTTGTTGCACTCAAACTGGGACCATGGCGGTTCCCCTCAGACTGGTCTCTGTGAACACGGCAAGAGGTAATGAAAATTTATGGCTTACAGCCTCTACTTTTTACTACCCGATTTTGTGCAGTTTCGCAACACTTGAAGTGGCTCCCTGGTGGTCCACTCTAGGCTGTCATTAGCGATCTTAGCAAGAAACTGTGTCACCCCACAGAGGACCTCTATACTCGCAGTGGCTGTCTAAAAGTAATACTAGCTACAACAAACAATCCTCCATATAGCTACTTCTCACTTGTATGGTGACTATTTCTTTATTGTTCCTTGTTTTTCATATTGAGAATGTTCTCTCTCTTAAATTAGTTTAGTATAATATGCATTAGTAACATATGCATGACTATTAATGGATCCTACAGCTACTTATTTAGGGTTTAATTTTCTATGACACATAGTCTGTTTTGCCCCTAATGGCTCTCAGTATTCCACCATGTGACCCTGCTATTGACTACCATCATACAGTTAGTCAAATTCCTACTGTAAACAGTGATATATATATATATATATATATATATATATATATATATATATATACCATCCATTTACATAGCCATAGACATATAGAATCACCTCTCCAACTATAACCCAGAAAATCTTAACGTTATCAAGTTATGCTTATATATCTATCTCTCTAGCGGTTCAGCCCAACAATTTGGGATGTCGCTGTGCTGTCAGCAGCTGAGATAGCATGATGGCCCCCTTTTTACTTTGGTATATGTGTGTTTATTGGACCCAACCAACGCTCCAACTTCTGCAATTACCAGTACTGCAATCAGTGGTATAGATGCTATATTCATATCCATAGATATATATTAGTATTTAACTGTCCCTTTCCACTGTCACTATATTATTCCAAATACTTGTTTAACCTAATGCTGATACTTAGCCATAGTGTAAGTAAGGGTTTAGAATTAGATAACAAATATACACCTCTTTATTCATATCAGCAAGGCCTCCATTTACTCTATATGTGCAAACCAAACCTAGCTCAACTTTACAGATCTCTCCTCTTATGATAATCACAAAACTTCAAAAGTTAATTATTATTCTTCTGTTAACTGGATCCTATATATATGATATACTTTATAATTACAGAACCAAGCTCCACCTTATTATACTGCATCAGTTGTAAACTTTCTACTATATCCACACCACAGGTAGAGCCCTAGATATGCTTATCTACTTTATTGATGTTATACATGATGTTATACAAATCTAATATTAACTATAAAATTGAGATTTCCAAGATGAGACCCATAAGTGGTCTCCGCGCATTAAGATGCCTTCTATCACTATTGTTACTTCCCTAAACATATGAGGTCCAAGAGTAGCCTCCTGTGTTAATTTGTTTGAAGGCTTATAAGTAGTCTGGAATCCTTTATGAATATTAAGTACTACATCTGTCTTTTGAACCCTAATGTGCGATATAGAATGTTTAAGATTAGTACCATTCATATGTTAGCTACCGTGGAGTACTTAACACCTCTAAGCTGTACTGTAACCATTTATTCTCCTTGTTTTGTTTGATTAATATATACTCATTGTATGCCTGAACTTTAACCTCAACAAAATGTATTAAGAAAAAAAGTTTTTTAATTTGTGTGTGTATCATATAGAGCACCAATATATATATATTCATATTTATTTTACCATGTGATCATTTTATGAGTACTTTCAAGGAAATAATAATTCTTTTTTATAGGATTCATGTTTTAAAAGAAAAAAAGATGTTTCTTTTATAATTACAAATGCTAGTGTATAATGATATTTTTTAAAAAAAACTATTATTTTCCCTGAAATGAATGTGTTTTAGTACTGCTCATTACTTTGAGACTATTAAGTTTTTTTTGGGCTGATAAGATATGCTGACTCCTCTACCACATCAGTAATTCGAAGTAAGAGCACCAATAAGAACGTGAAGTTTCAAAGACAATATTCCATTTTATTCCGGTATTTGTTCTATTGCTTTTATTGTGAATTGATCACTGTTTTTATTGTGAAATTGTCAAAATGTTTTCCAATGTCACATTCATAATCTGCTTATTTGATATTGTTAATATGTTCCAGTGTTCGTCTTTTCAGACTTTTTAGTGCGTCCTACATAAATTTTGTGACATGAGCACTCCAATAGGTACACTACAAATTCTGACTTGTAATTGTAAAAGCCTTCTATGGGTACTTTTTCAATGTCATTATTGATGATACATTTGTTCTATTCTTTGTTTTTATTAGTATGACTGCAGCAAATTCAGTTTTTACGTCCACGTTTAAAGAAACCTTTAATTGGAGGTGTTCTTTCTTTACTCTTAGTTCTTTTTAATAAGGACCAGCGACGTACCCTGTATGTCACTGGCCTTTTTTTGGGACTTGATTGTTTTAAAGCGCGGTCTTGCCACCAGCGTTGAGACTGCTCTATTCCACAAAGGGCATTAATAGTGTGTTCTTGCTATACTTGTGCTATTATGTCCTGAAAAAACCCTTAATGACCAGTGACATACAGGGTACATTGTGGTCATTAAGGGGTTAATGTAGTTGGTGCAAGGATATTTTCAATGCACTTATTTTTTCTTTAAGTGACTTTAGGGGGTATAGTAAGGATATTTGCTAAAACTGGATCTTTTTGTAGGATTCCCCAATGTTTTTTTTAGAATCTTTTCAATTTGTTTAGCACCATTTGTATAAGTGTTGATAAATCTGGTGTTTGTGTCCTGTTTCTTAATTTTGGACTTGCTGTCTATCGCCTAGATTAGGAGTTTGGCGTTAGCCTTACAAAGCAGCGTTGAGAGGTCCCAACGCTGCTTTTTAACGCCCGCTGGTATTACGAGTCAGACAGGAAAGGGTCCACCGCTCACTTTTCTTCCGCGACTCGAGGCTACCGCAAATCCCCTTACGTCAATTGCGTATCCTATCTTTTTAATGGGATTTGCCTAACGCTGGTATTACGAGTCTTGGAAGAAGTGAGCAGTAGACCCTCTCCTGTCAAGACTTCTATCGCATTTAAAAGTCAGTAGTTAAGAGTTTTATGGGCTAACGCCGGAACATAAAACTCTTAACTAAAGTGCTAAAAAGTACACTAACACCCATAAACTACCTATAAACCCCTAAACCGAGCCCCCCCCCCCCACATCACAAACACTATAATAAAATTATTTAATCCCTAATCTGCCGACATCGCCGCCACTTTAATAAATGTATTAACCCCTAAACCGCTGCACTCCGGCCTTGCAAACACTAGTTAAATTTTATTAACCCCTAATCTGCCATCCCTAACATCGCCGACACCTACTTACATTTATTAATCCCTAATCTGCCACCCCCAACGTCGCCTCTACTATATTAAAGGTATTAACCCCTAAACCTAAGTCTAAACCTAACCCTAACCCCCCCTAACAAATATAATTTAAATTAAACTAAATAAATTAAACATAATTAAATAAATTAATCCTATTTAAAACTAAATACTTACCAATAAAATAAACCCTAAGCTAGCTACAATATAACTAATAGTTACATTGTAGCTAGCTTAAGATTTATATTTATTTTGCAGGCAACTTTGTATTTATTTATTTATTTTAATTTAATTTTTATTGAGGTATTTTTGCCAAAATAAACAGTTGGTAATTGCCAAGATACATTAAAAAAAGAAAACAGAAGAGTATTACAAAGTAAGCTGCAAACATATGACAAATAGGTAAACCAAATGATTGAAAGACAATTGCTTTCTCATATCATACAGTAAGCACCATGGTAGCCAAAGACCTACTACATGAACCAAGCGGTCACTTTCAAGCTATATGGGGTTATCGTAAATAGAACAAAGAGTAGGTGGACATAAATTGGAGGGGGCCACTCATGGACCCTTATTGAAAAACCTCATTTTTTTTTTATTTTCTAGGATAATATAATGTCAAGCTTCCTTACTGATAAATGGATTTATAATGAAACATTTGAACACCTGCATAGAGTTAACTAACAGCTGTGTTAAAATTGCATGCGTAGGTGACACGTATTAGTGATCAGTCCTGCTGATCTAGACAGGGCGTATAAACGCATTCCTATTGTGTTATGAAGGGTTGGGTACTTAGGGAGCAAATAAGAGCTGTAATTCAGGTGCAGTATAGACGAGACAAACCGCCTTGTTAGTTCCCCTATAATAGGGGATATATTATTACCGGGGGGGGGGGTGGAGCTAGTGTTTTTCCTATTTGCAGAATTATCTCACAGTTTAGGAGCATTAAGACATAATAGAATGCACTGAGAACTATCTTTGTCATATAAAACATGAACAGGAAGAGTTTAAACACGCAATAATAAACTATGCAAATACAATATAAAGAAATATACTATGCTATATATGCTAATAATGAAATAGCTATACTTAAAACTATGCAACAGGGCATATTAAGAAATGTGATGGGAGAGGAGGAGTTAAATTAAATAAGCGAAATCAGGGATAAGAATTCCCTTTCCATCTGACATTAGCAAGGAGGACCAGTCATAATAAGTATGTACATTGGTAGACAAGGTTTGATAGATACCCCATTATTTACAGGAAGTACTATATTTACGAATGCCAGAGTGTATTGGCGGGGAGGAGGGAGCTGTAAAGATAAAGACATTATTGTGGGAGTAGCAGAGATTCTAAGCTAGACACCATTGTCACATAGTTGACATATAATGTTATGGTGATATTGCCAACTAAATATGATCCAAACATTGTACTTAGCAGTATCAACTATGGCTAAACACTTATATGTCAGAAACCAAATAACAGGAACTTCATTTTATGCTATTGATAGGGATAAGGACAATTGGTTGCCTCTATGGGGAAATTAACATAAAAATACTTTAGGGGTGTAGGTCATATGTGGGATATAGTTTCCCTGAGTGAATAAAAAAAAACTCTAATGGAGAGATGTAGTCAGTATAATATAAAGGCTTCATTACTCCGCATAGGCAATAAGATTCAATCCTAGGGGCATGGGCCCTATGCCCCAGAACAGAATGTGTACAAATAAGTACTATTGATCAGTGACTGTACTAATAAGTATATTAGAGAGAACTAGCTACTTGCCATAGAGTCTTTAGAGTATGAATTGTCCCCATAGAGGGTTACATATTGTAAATAAAGAGAGCTCTTGCTCTACCCTAGTCCTAATTTTAGTTAGCAAATTGATTGCGCTTTTCATATATCAATAAATGCTATAATGGCAAAAGCTGGAATATATGGAATAGAAATCCTGTAAGTACATCTATAACAGGAACAGCATGCAAAACAAATATCATCCTATCCAAACTATTGTATACCATGAGACAACAAGCTATCTCCACAAGCAAGCCTGCATAAATAAATGTTGTCCATGCAAAATACTTTGATTTCTATACAGCATATTGTGGGTTCCGTCTAAAATTTGCATAGTGCTATAAACTGGGTCACATAGCATAAATATTAAACATTTGTAGCTCAGAGAGACCAACAGAAAATTTTTAAATGAAAAGTTTCCATCTCAACTAATGAGCAGAAGGTAACGTGCAGCACATCAGAGAGGAGAAATGAAAAAATAACTTAACCATTTGGGTGAAACAGGATTAAAAACACTAATAATAATATAGAATTGCTGGACCATATCAAGGTAACATTAGGTCAGGCTGTCCGTTTTTGCACAAACTTCCGCTGTCAATTTTTAACTTAGGCGAGAGGTATGGCTGTGACACAGTTCGCCAGCATAACAAAACTTCTACCCCACACCAGACCGAGAAGCTGGACATAGTCCCTGGGCGACTCCGCTAAAGCTCTGAACTATTGCTGCAGGGTTGCACTGGCCAAGGCAATCAGGTAATAAGAGAAGTTCTATTCCTTCATGTAAGTGTACTACTTGGAAAGCAGAGCTACGAGTGCGGTTAGATGGCAGCCCCAGGTGTACTGCTAGGAAAGAGGCCTCCGCACTAATACTGATGCTCCGGCAGTCACACAAAGCCTCTTCCCAGGTGCCTGCGCTCTACTGCTGAGGGTCGCCCAAAAGGTAAAATGCCAATGTAGATCCAGGGTTAAAGCCGGCCTCAAGTGAGCAAGAATTTTCAGAGGCCTCTGAGAGATAGAGTTTACGCTGGTCAGCTCTCCCCCCAATACTGGCTTGAAGTTGTGGGTGCAGCATTGCAATGTAGAGCGGAGCCTCCGCTCCAGAGCTATATGTGTTGGCAGTTGGATGTAGTTCATCGTCTTCCATATTGCACAGTGTCTGTTCCTGTTCCATCTGAGTTGATAGGCTGCAGCCGTTAGTAGCGAAAAGCTTGGTCATTTGCGCCTCTAAGAACCGGAAGGCCGACCTGATACAGCCCTGTGCTGTCAACTCCCAGTGCACAGCCGTCGCCATCTTGTCTTCTGTGTAGATCAATATGAAAACTGGAATAGCTGTGAAAGCTGCTCCGGTACTTTAGGTCAATAGGTTGGGTACAGATAGAGAATGAGACTCGCTATGCTGATATAGTGGACCGGTATTCTTATTGCAGCCGACTCTAAGCCTCCATGGCTATGCTTTCAGTATTGCTTGGCAGAGCCCATATTTGACTGGAATAAGATGCAGAGGTGCCCACACTAGGGTGGTAGTAGGCAAGAGGTGCAAACGCATGTAGAAAGTCATTGTTTTTCCCCAAATATCAGGCTCCAGAGCCGGAGCTCATGCAATGTGTTTCCGGCTGGTTAGACAGTTGGCTCCGCCCCCCCTTTATATTTATTTTAACTAGGTACAATAGTTATTAAATAGTTTTTTACACACTCAATAGTTATTAAATAGTTTTTTACACACTCGCATCTGAGTTATTTCTGAGTTTTTCTAAACGATCAACTCTTATACTCATTTTTTTCAACAAAGATAATGAGCATTATCCCTTACTCCTATCACTAAAACTAGTTTCTACTATACTGCTTCCCCCTTTTTTAGTAAGGGTAAGAATTTACCATACTCCACAGAGGAGAAGTACATCATTGTTTCTCCAAGAGGATTCTACCAGATCCCACCAGACTCCACAGAGTCCACGGAATCAACAGTGTACAGATGAAGTTCACTACAGAAAGATAAAGATACCATACTCCACAGAGGAGAATAACATCACATCCCAAAGACACCAAAAGAAAGAAGCTCCATACTTCAACAGGTCACCAAGGGATTATCATCTTTAACACAGACAGGAATTAATTCCCCTCAATGCTCCCAACATACCTCATATGTTTGAGGTCCCAAAAGGTGAGCAACATTCTTACTTTTTGTGCCTTACTGTATACTAGTATATTCATACTGCATCATAAATTGTTTTCTGTGTATGTTCCCACCATTCTATGAGGGCTACAATCTGGGACCCTAACTTCTTACCCCAACAAATTCATTCCATTGATGATAGTGGAATCTCCAGACTTAGCTGCCATTGAAATACATCAGGAGGAACTTTAAAAGAGCAAAATAAACATTAAAGGACATTCTCTATTATTTTGTGTGCAAGTATATCATCAATTTATTATATAGTTTATAAAAAATATCACTTTAATCATTGGCATAAGTCTTGGAATTTTAGGGTATTTAGTAATCTTAAATTACAGTATTATTTATATAACATTTTTTTTTCTTAATATTATGAAACAGAGAAGTATTTTGTTAGAGTTTTGCAAAATAACATGATTTTTAATAAAAAATATAAAAACCTAAGCATGTTTTCCCTGTTGATTTGTTATAAAACAATAAATACAATGGTTTCCACAGGCTTGTGTGAATTTAAGTGAATGTGACAGGTAGGAATTTCAGTATGCATTCCCTGATGGTTTGCTCATATAATTAGATTTTTTTAGCATTATATGGTACATTATCTTGTTGCACTGCATATCAATTCATTGAAATAAGTGTGTTTGTTGCAATGCTTAATAGCACCACTAATAGCAGGTATTTCTAGCAATGAGTAAAGAGTAGATCCACATAGGTTTATGCATTTTATTAGAAAATAATATTATGCTAAAATGTTAGATACTTTTAAGTTGTTTATGTATTTCATTTTAATATGTATATAGTTTGCATTTCAGAGTCATCTAGGCCCCATGTACTATTCTACTTTTCCCAACTTCATTCACTATCTGCAATTACTATTGCACAAACAACCGCACAAGACCAGGAACTGAAAATCACCCCAAACAAGTGAGTTTGGGGGGATTAATCTCAACAACCATAGAGGTGGCAGGGAGGTTTGCAACATGCAGTAAGTTAGCAGGCATGAGCGAACTTGCACTGCAAGTGCTCCAAAGCAGCATCCGCTGATTAATACATGAAACTAACATCTATGAGTTAAAATAACTTGTTAAGAGACACATTTTGTTCATTTTATATGTGGTACCATTTTAATAAGAAATATAGTATTTGATATTTAAAGGACAGTTAAGATATCCTTGAACCACCAAGTTTTCTGTTGTAAATGTATATCTGGTATAACTATATTTGAGTTATTTTACTAACATATCTGCTTCTATCTTTCCTGAGAAGTAATGGATTTTTTTTTTCATCTCCACACTGTTTTTTTTAAAGGGGTATCCTTAGAATTTTAAGGTAGTGGTCATAAGGTGATATTTACTATAATTGAACAGGACATAAAGGAAATTTTAATATATTTTTGCAACAATATACTTAAAAAATGGGTAAAAAACAATTCTTTAAAATATGTTAAAATTGCTGTAAGTTTGAATCCATTGATTGGAGAGGATATTTTTACAACAGTAGAGGAAATTATGTTGTATATAAGCAACTAGTATTCAAAGCTGGGGCAGATAAAATGTTGTAATTTTACTAATAAAGAAAAACTTGAATACCGAAAAAATATGAAGGTAGCCTATAAAATTATTAGAAAATAAATCAATTATCTATTAGCAAAACCTTGCAAGAGAATACTAGGGTGCTTCTTCAATGAGATGCAAGCTACTTTTGTTTGTACGTTGAGGTAATAAACAACATACTTTACCTGAAGGTCAGTCTGCAGCTACTTGCAACATGAGAAGAAAATACTAAGTTCACTATAACATTTGAAAAATGTGCTCTTTGCATTAGATTAAGTATGTCATTGAATTTGACATAAAACTTGTTAATAAGGTCAAGTTTGAGAGAAAGGTTTTAGGAAATATCAAAGTAAAGTTGTAAAAAGAGTGGAACATCAAAAGCAAATCCCTACACAATCTGTTATGCCCCTGTTGGCAGTCATGAGGTTTAGGTTGAGCATAGGAACAGATATTTATCACCCTACAGCATAAAAAATTAGTTACATGAGTGATGCGATGGAAGGGAAGGAAGAAGGAGTAGTGTGATCATTGAATGCCTCCTGTATTCATTAAAGCTGCAACAAACATTAGCCATTCTTGATATGGAGCCATTTTAGTTTTTTTCTATAATTGGCTTTCATTCCTAAAGCTTGAATTTGAATACAAAAACATCACATTGCAAACTAGGGGCTTTTTCCACAGAGGTTGCAAAACCAAAAAAACGTCTGTTGAGAGTCATTATGCTTGCTGACAGTTTTCAATGGCACATTTTTCATCATTACGGGCTACCGAAAAAAAAAATTACATGTCCCATAGAAAATAATAGAAGAAAATAAAATGTGTCAAATTATACCTGGTTTCCATTGAAACTCAAATAGGTAAAATAGTGTTGGAAGCTGTTGGATAGAATGTCTCGAACATTATGGTATGCTCAACTAGGGGCAAAATAGTTAAAATATGCCTTTTGAGGCCTAGTTCCCAATGAGATCTTAAAGTTTGCAAACAATGCAAGTGTTTCACTTTATAAATTTATTGTTATATGTTATATTTATTGCTAGCCTAGGCATGGGGCAAGTTGGAGTTATCTTCATATTCAAATATCATTATGTATTTACGTATAAAAATATAATCAAATACATAGCTCCATAATTCCAACTATGCCTATGCCTAGGGCACCGATAAATATTACATATATCAATAAATTTAATAAAACTAAAATAATGTTTTTCCTTAAATAAAACATTTTTTTTCATATCTTGTATCTCTATTTAGTGACCTACACAACTCCTGTGTATTTCTCTTGTTTCAATCACAGGTCAGGAGTACAGACACTAAACATAACTTTTATAGTGTTAGGTCGGGTTACCATAGCAATGAACTTATTACACACTTTTCAAGAAGTCCGATTTTGGATGGAAGCGTTAACACAACGTTAACTTACACAAACATTAAAAGACAGACTGCATTCACTGTGCAAACTATTTTAAATGGAAATCTGATCCAAAAAGGGAGTTGTAAACTACTTTTAGCCATTTTGGTAGCTTATGCCACCATTTTTAATGGTTTTAAATTGGAAAATTATATAATAGGAAGCAAAGTTTAGTCAAACAAAAAAAAAAAAAACCACTAGAAAAGGATATATATCCGGACTCTCAAATACATTTTTGCAAGGATTTTCAGGAACATTCACGGACATAAAAGATTTAGATTCAAAGCAAAAGTAAATAGATCATTAATTAAATATTGATGTTAACTTTCTAATATGCATATGAATATCAATGCAAATGAACTAATTGTATATTAACTTTTAATTAAACAAAAAAGAGGTTAATTAATGGGAACTATACATGCAAAATTATTAAAACGTTTTTTTTTCTTAAAAAGCCAACCAATAATAATCAAAAAATTAAAACTAATAGGTCCAATGTGTAGGATTTGAAAATGTAAAAAATCATTAGACAACCTCCCGAAAAAAAATTCTTATTGATTACAATAGTATCATTCCCTATGTTAAAGGGCCACTGTAAGTAAATATTTTCTATGCCTGTTACTAACTACCCCAAATACGCTTTTTATCAATAGCATTTCATTAACATATCTCTACCGTATATCAGAAATCTTGTCTGCAAATGTAATTGTTTTCCAAACCCACTCAGTGGGTATCCTTTGCTCTGTACCAATCGCTTACAATACCTAGGTTTCAAAATGGTGCTTTAAACACTAAGGCCTAGATTTGGAGTTTGGCGGTAGCCGTGAAAACCAGCGTTAGAGGCTCCTAACGCTGGTTTTAGGCTACCGCCGGTATTTGGAGTCAGTCAAAAAAGGGTCTAACGCTCACTTTTCAGCCGCGACTTTTCCATACCGCAGATCCCCTTACGTCATTTGCGTATCCTATCTTTTCAATGGGATCTTTCCAACTCTGGTATTTAGAGTCGTGTCGGAAACTCCAGCCGCAGAAAAAAGTCAGTAGTTAAGAGCTTTCTGGGCTAACGCCGGTTCATAAAGCTCTTAACTAATGTGCTCTAAAGTACACTAACACCCATAAACTACCTATGTACCCCTAAACCGAGGTCCCCCCACATCGCCGCCACTCAATTCAATTTTTTTAACCCCTAATCTGCCGACCGCCACCTACGTTATACTTATGTACCCCTAATCTGCTGCTCCTAACACCGCCGACCCCTGTATTATATTTATTAACCCCTAACCTGCCCCCCACAACGTCGCCGCCAGCTACCTACAATAATTAACCCCTAATCTGCCGACCACAAAGCGCCGCCACCTACATTATAGCTATCTACCCCTAATCTGCTGCCCCTAACACCGTCGACCCCTATATTATATTTATTAACCCCTAATCTGCCGCCCTCAACGTCGCCTCCACCTGCCTACACTTATTAACCCCTAATCTGCCGACCGGACCGCACCGCTATTATTATAAAGTTATTAACCCCTAATCCGCCTCACTAACCCTATAATAAATAGTATTAACCAATAATCTGCCCTCCCTAACATCGCCGACACCTAACTTCAAACATTAACCCCTAATCTGCCGACCGGAGCTCACCGCTATTCTAATAAATGTATTAACCCCTAAAGCTAAGTCTAACCCTAACACTAACACCCCCCTAACTTAAATATAATTTAAATCTAACAAAATTAATTAACTCTTATTAAATAAATTATTCCTATTTAAAGCTAAATACTTACCTGTAAAATAAATCCTAATATAGCTACAATATAAATTATAATTATATTATAGCTATTTTAGGATTTATATTTATTTTACAGGTAACTTTGTATTTATTTTAACCAGGTACAATAGCTATTAAATAGTTAAGAACTATTTAAGAGCTACCTAGTTAAAATAATTAAAAAATTACCTGTAAAATAAATCCTAACCTAAGTTACAATTAAACCTAACACTACACTATCAATAAATAAATTAAATAAAATACCTACAATTACCTACAATTAAACCTAACACTACACTATCAATAAATTAATTAAATACAATACCTACAAATAACTACAATGAAATAAACTAACTAAAGTACAAAAAATAAAAAAGAAATAAGTTACAAAAAATAAAAAAAATATTTACAAACATTAGAAAAATATTACAACAATTTTAAACTAATTACACCTACTCTAAGCCCCCTAATAAAATAATAAAGCCCCCCAAAATAAAAAAATGCCCTACCCTATTCTAAATTACTAAAGTTCAAAGCTCTTTTACCTTACCAGCCCTGAACAGGGCCCTTTGTGGGGCATGCCCCAAGAAGTTCAGCTCTTTTGCCTGTAAAAAAAACCATACAATACCCCCCCCAACATTACAACCCACCACCCACATACCCCTAATCTAACCCAAACCCCCCTTAAATAAACCTAACACTAAGCCCCTGAAGATCTTCCTACCTTATCTTCACCTTACCAGGTTCACCGATCGATCCAGAAGAGCTCCTCCGATGTCCTGATCCAAGCCCAAGCGGGGGGCTGAAGAGGTCCATGATCCGGCTAAAGTCATCATCCAAGCGGGAGATGAAGAGGTCCATGATCCGGATGAAGTCTTCATCCAAGCGGGAGCTGAAGAGGTCCATGATCTGGATGAAGTCTTCTATCAACGGCATCTTCAATCTTCTTTCTTTGGGAGCCATCATCTTCCATCTGACGCAGAACATCCTCTTCTCCCGACGCCTACTAGCCGAATGATGGTTCCTTTAAATGACGTCATCCAAGATGGTGTCCCTCGAATTCCGATTGGCTGATAGGATTCTATCAGCCAATCGGAATTAAGGTAGGAATATTCTGATTGGCTGATGGAATCAGCCAATCAGAATCAAGTTCAATCCGATTGGCTGATCCGATCAGCCAATCAGATTGAGCTTGCATTCTATTGGCTGATCGGAACAGCCAATAGAATGCAAGCTCAATCTGATTGGCTGATTGAATCAGCCAATCGGATTGAACTTGATTCTGATATTCCTACCTTAATTTCGATTGGCTGATAGAATCCTATCAGCCAATCGGAATTCGAGGGACGCCATCGTGGATGACGTCATTTAAAGGAACCGTCATTCGGCTAGTTGGCGTCGGGAGAAGAGGATGTTCCGCGTCAGATGGAAGATGATGGCTCCCGAAGAAAGAAGATTGAAGATGCCGTTGATAGAAGACTTCATCCAGATCATGGACCTCTTCAGTTCCCGCTTGGATGAAGACTTCATCCGGATCATGGACCTCTTCAGCTCCCGCTTGGATGATGACTTCAGCCGGATCATGGACCTCTTCAGACCCCCGCTTGGGCTTGGATCAGGACATTGGAGGAGCTCTTCTGGATCGATCGGTGAACTTGGTATGGTGAAGATAAGGTAGGAAGATCTTCAGGGGCTTAGTGTTAGGTTTATTTAAGGGGGGTTTGGGTTAGATTAGGGGTATGTGGGTGGTGGGTTGTAATGTTGGGGGGGGGTTATTGTATGTTTTTTTTTACAGGCAAAAGAGCTGAACTTCTTGGGGCATGCCCTGCAAAGGGCCCTGTTCAGGGCTGGTAAGGTAAAAGAGCTTTGAACTTTAGTAATTTAGAATAGGGTAGGGCATTTTTTTATTTTGGGGGTCTTTGTTATTTTATTAGGGGGCTTAGAGTAGGTGTAATTAGTTTAAAACTGTTGTAATATTTTTCTTATGTTTGTAAATATTTTTTTATTTTTTGTAACTTAGTTCTTTTTTATTTTTTGTACTTTAGTTAGTTTATTTCATTGTAGTTATTTGTAGGTATTGTATTTAATTAATTTATTGATAGTGTAGTGTTAGGTTTAATTGTAGGTAATTGTAGGTATTTTATTTAATTTATTTATTGATAGTGTAGTGTTAGGTTTAATTGTAACTTAGGTTAGGATTTATTTTACAGGTAAATTTGTAATTATTTTAACTAGGTAGCTATTAAATAGTTCTTAACTATTTAATAGCTATTGTACCTGGTTAAAATAAATACAAAGTTACCTGTAAAATAAATACTAATCCTAAAATAGCTATAATATAATTATAATTTATATTGTAGCTATATTAGGATTTATTTTACAGGTAAGTATTTAGCTTTAAATAGGAATAATTTATTTAATAAGAGTTAAGGGGGTGTTAGTGTTAGGGTTAGACTTAGCTTTAGGGGTTAATACATTTATTGGAATAGCGTTGAGCTCCGGTCGGCAGATTAGGGGTTAATGTTTGAAGTTTGGTGTCGGTGATGTTAGGGAGGGCAGATTAGGGGTTAATACTATTTATTATAGGGTTAGTGGGGCGGATTAGGGGTTAATAACTTTATAATAATAGCGGTGCAGTCCGCTCGGCAGATTAGGGGTTAATAAGTGTAGGCAGGTGGAGGCGACGTTGTGGGGGGCAGATTAGGGGTTAATAAATATAATATAGGGGTCGGCGGTGTTAGGGGCAGCAGATTAGGGGTACATAGGGATAATGTAAGTAGCAGCGGTTTACGGAGCGGCAGATTAGGGGTTAATAATAATATGCAGGGGTCAGCGATAGTGGGGGTGGCAGATTAGGGGTTAATAAGTGTAAGGTTAGGGGTGTTTAGACTCGGGGTACATGTTAGAGTGTTAGGTGCAGACGTAGGAAGTGTTTCCCCATAGACAACAATGGGGCTGCGTTAGGAGCTGAAAGCGGCTTTTTTTGCAGGTGTTAGGTTTTTTTTCAGCTCAAACAGCCCCATTGTTTCCTATGGGGGAATCATGCACGAGCACGTTTTTGAGGCTGGCCGCGTCCGTAAGCAACTCTGGTATCGAGAGTTGAAGTTGCGTTAAATATGCTCTACGCTCCTTTTTTTGGAGCCTAACGCAGCCATTCTGGGAACTCTCAATACCAGAGTTATTTTAAAGGTGCGGCCAGAAAAAAGCCAGCGTTAGATACGCGGGTCCTTACCGACAAAACTCTAAATCTAGCCGAAAGTTATTGGTTTAAGTATTTTGAACATGCAGTGCTGAAAATAGTGGGCAGGATAACGTGACATCATCAGTGAATAAAAGATATAACTTTTAGAACGTTATGAAACTTCGTTTTGGAGAAAATATAGGTCAGTAGGTTTTAATTAATGTTTATTAACTTTAATATGTTAGCTGTTTAGCTTAAAAATTATAACAGAAAGTAATCCTTTAAGTAATAGATATGGATATATGTGCTCCATGAAGTGAAACAACAAACAAAAATATATAATAAGGTATCAACAAGAATCCATTACTGATCACTTATTGATAATTCCAGTCTTAAATTGCAAATTATTTATTGAAGCTTAAAGGAACATACAGTAAAACCCAACATTTTCTATCATGATTCAGCATACAATGTTAAACAACTTTCCTATTTAAAAAAAAGCATAATGGGGCACCACATGGATGAATAATAAGTAAATGAAGGAATAGCACTCACAATTTTAAAAGCACCAAACAGGCACAATATACACAGGCTGAAACTTCTCATCCGTCCAGCCCACCTTAATAGCAAGAACCAGGATGGTGAATTCTGACACTGACAGCGTTCATCAAATCCAAAAAAGGATATAGCAGCTTGTGCATATAAATGTTAAAAACATTTATAAAAATCCAGAAAGGTTAAAAACAATAGCAACGCATATCTCAGCTTTTTTTCAAGCTTTCTTCAGTCTTCAACCTACCTCTCTTTAGCAAAGAATAAAATGAGAATGAAGCACATTTTATAATAGAAGTACATTTGAAACTTTTTAAAAAACTGTATTCTCTATCTGAATAATGAATTAAACTTTTTCGGTTCCATGTCCCTTTAATGATTATAGCTATGCAAGCTGTATTAGCCTTCAAATTTTGACAATATGCCAACAAATGCCTTTAAATTTGTAATAGGAAAAAACACAAAGGCCTAGATTACAAGTGAAGTGCAATTGTTAAGGGTGGAGCATAAATGCTGTGCTTTACCTTGCACAATCAATGATCACCATCAGGTATTACAAGTTGTTGGTTAAAATATTTAACAAAAACAATTTAACTTTAACAAAAACAATTTAACTTGCCCAACACACATATAGTGTGCCCTATACTTTTAAATAATATTCCAAAGCATTAATAGCATGCTCATTGCCTTAGTATTACAAGTAGTAGGATAAGTTTTGTGCTTGTCCATTCTTAATGATTTTGAAAACCCGGTGACTTTTAAAACTTGCTTCCGTGCATTCAATTACACTTTAAAATGCTATAGAAATAAATAAAATGCACCACTACCTCAACAGAATTTTTGCACTTGTTCGGCTTTTGACATTTGCATTATCCAACATGAATCATTTTATTTTAGTCCCTTATAAGAATTTACACTATCCAAATATTACCTCACTAAATATTAACCATCCAATATTAATAGCTGTGCAAAAATCCATGCAGTATTGAAGTACATTATACTGTGACCCGAAGGTGTTAATACTCCATATGGCTTACATTTATGCTCTCCAATTGTAATTTAGGCCATAACTTTAGTATTAACATTAATAATATCACCCCAGCAATGATGTCATCAGGACAAACAAATCATAGTCATATAAATGGTGTTAAAAAATTACCACATAAATGTAATTTTAATACATTGCTGTTACCTGCTGCAATAATGGCAGTGTTGGAAAATTATGTCAAACCCTCAAATGCAAGAGAAGGCTGTGATGCGTTGCTTTGTCTCTCAAGCACCCAAGAGCTTAATGATTTGTAAAGTACATGCAATTTAATCAACTTTCTAATTTACTTCTATTATCTAATTTGCTTCATTCTCTTGATATCCTTTGCTGAAAAGCATATCTAGATAGACTCAGTAGCTGCTGATTGGTGGCTGCACATAGATGCCTTGTGTGATTGGCTCACCCACATCTATTGCTATTTCTTCAACAAATAATTTTTAAAGAATGAAGCAAATTAAATAACAGAAGTAAATTGGATTGTTGTTTAAAATTGTCTTCTCTATCTGAATTATGAAAGAAAATATTTGGGTTTAATGTCCTTTAAAACCTCTAGTTATAACTCAAAATTCAATACTGTCTTTAACATTATACAAACCCCTAATCCTTACCCTAAAACAATGAGTGTGAGTGCAATTCTGGATGCTTGTGCCATGAACATTTGCATAGTATTGTATTCTCCTGTGGCAATGAGCCACCAAAATGTATTGAACAACTTACTGTGCAGAAGAAATGGATTGCTTTTTAAGGTTGAAATGGAATTTTTCAAATACATATGCCTAGCATTATTTCACCCTCCATAGGGCTGCCATTACAAGTTTCTGAAAAGCCGCCTTGTGCGTGCGATATAGTGGCGCTAGGCTCCATACCGCAAAAAAACCCAAGGGCTGCTTTGACATGCTCATGCACGCTTTCCCCCATAGACATCAATGGGGAGAGAGTGTTAAATAAGAAAACTAACACCTGAAGCGCGGAATGAAAAACTCAGTAACGCCACCCCATTGATATATAGGGAAAAAACAACTTACCTTTAAACCTAACACCCTAACATAAACCCCAAGTTTAAACACCCCTAATCCGCTGCCCCCGACATCGCCAACACCAAAATAAAGTTATTTACCCCTAATCTGCCGCTCCTGACATCGCCGCCACTAATAAAAGTTATTAACCCCATTCCGCCACTCCCCAACTTCATCACCACTATAATAAAGTTATTAACCCCTATTCCCATGCATCCCAACATCGCCAACACTATAATAAAGCTATTAACCCCTATTCCACCGCTCCCAACATCGCCGCTACTAAATAAAGTTATTAACCCCTAAACCTCTGGTCTCCCACATCACCTCCACTTAATAAATCTATTAAACCCTAAACCACCAGCCCCCCACATCACAAAAAACTAAATTAAACTATTAACCCCTAAACCTAACAACCCCTAACTTTATATCAAAACTACCATATCCTTATCTTAAAATAAATAAAAACTTACCTGTGAAATTAAAAAAACCTAAGCTTAAACTAACAATTAACCTAACATAACTATTATACTAAAATTAAAATAACTACTAATTAAAAAAACTAAATTACAGATTAAATAAACTAACACTACTAAAAACATTTAAGTCAAAAATAACAAAAAATAAAAAATACTAAATTACAAAAAATAACAAACACTAAATTACGAAAAATAACAAACAAAATGATCAAAATAAAAACAATTACACCTAATCTAATAGCCCTATAAAAAATAAAAAGCCCCCAAAATAAAAACACTCCCTAGCCTACAATAAACTACCAAAGACCCTTAAAATAGCCTTTTGTAGGGCATTGCCCTAAAGAAATCAGCACTTTTACCAGTAAAAAAA
Source organism: Bombina bombina (assembly GCF_027579735.1). Classification (NCBI taxonomy): domain Eukaryota; kingdom Metazoa; phylum Chordata; class Amphibia; order Anura; family Bombinatoridae; genus Bombina; species Bombina bombina. The sequence goes on from NC_069501.1 coordinate 915,802,922, forward strand.
ATACAAAGACCCCCCAACAGTAAAATCCACCACCAAACCAACCCATCAAAATAAAAAACCTAACTCTAACAAAAAGCTAAGCTACCCATTGCCCTGAAAAGGGCATTTGTATGGGCATTGTCCATAAAAGGGCATTCACCTCTTTTACATTGCCCTGAAAAAGGGCATTAAGCTCTTTTAAAAACAAACAAACCCTTATCTAAAAAAAAACCCACCCAAAAAGATTTTAAAAAGACCTAACACTAACCCCCGAAGATCCACTCACAGTTTCTGAAGTCCGGACATGAATCCTCATCCAGGTGGCGAGAAGTCTTCATCCAGATGGCATCTTCTGTCTTCATCCCGGCTGTGTCTTCTATCTTCATGCCGGCGGCATCTTCTATCTTCATCCCGGTGGCGCGGAGCGGATCCATCCTTGAAGACATCAGGTGGGGAGCGTCCTCTTCATATGGTCACTGCCGTAAACTAGATCTTCATGCAAGGAAGCCTTTTTAAAATAGCGTCCGTTGCATTCTTATTGGCTGATTTGATTCTTGAAATTCAAATCAGCCAATAGGATGAGAGCTAATGAAATTCTATTGACTATTCAAATCAACCAAAAGAATTTCATTAGCTCTCACCCTATTGGCTGATTTGAACAGCCAATAGGATTTCAGCAGCTCTCACCCTATTGGCTGATTTGAATTTCAAGAATCAAATCAGCCAATAGGAATGCAAGGGACTCCATTTTGAAAAGGTTCCCTTGCATTGAAGATCCAGTGTACGGCGGTGACCATATGAAGAAGACGCTCCGCCCCAGATGTCTTCAAGGATGGATCTGCACTTCCGGAATGAAGATAGAAGATGCCGCTGGGATGAAGATAGAAGATGCCACCTGGATGAAGATAGTAGCTGCCGCCTGGATGATTCTTCTCACCGCCTGGATGAAGACCTCTTGCCGCCTGGATGAGGATGGATTTCTGGACTTCAGAAACTGAGTGGATCTTCGGGGGTTAGTGTTAGTTTATTTTTAAATCTTTTTGGGTGGGGTTTTTTTTAAATTAGGGTTTGGGCTTTTTTAAAAGAGCTGAATGCCCTTTTCAGGGCAATGTGAAAGAGCTGAATAGGGAAATGTCCATACAAATTCCCTTTTCAGGGCAATGGGTAGCTTAGGTTTTTGTTAGTTAGGGTTTTATTTTGGGGTGTTGGTTGGGTGGTGGGTTTTACTGTTGGGGGGTCTTTGTATTTTTTTACAGGTAAAAGAGCTGATTACTTTAGGGCAATGCCCTACAAAAGGCCCTTTTAAGGGCTATTGGTAGTTTATTGTAGGCTAGGGTTTTTTTTTTATTTTGGGGGGCTTTGTTATTTTTATAGGGCTATTAGATTAGGTGTAATTGTTTTTATTTTGGATAATTTTGTTTGTTATTTTTCGTAATTTAGTGTTTGTTATTTTATTGTAATTTAGTATTTTTTATTTTTTGTAATTTTAGACTTAATTTGTTTTAGTAGTGTTTAATTTTTTTAATGTGTAATTTTAGTTTTTTTAAGTGATAGTTATTTTAATTTTAGTATAATAGTTATGTTAGGTTAATTTTTAGTTTAAACTTATTTTTTTTTACATTTCACAGCTATGTTTTTATTTATTTTTAAATAGGGATATTGTAATTTTAATTTAAAGTTAGGGGTGAAAGGCTTAGGGGTTAACAGTTTAATGTATTAGTGGCAATGTGGTGGGGCTGGTGGTTTAGGGGTTAATCAGTTTATTTAGTAGTGGCGATGTGGGGGACTGGCGGTTTAGGGGTTAATAGGTTTAGTTAGTGGCGGCGGTGTCATGGAGTGGCAGAATAGGGGTTAATAACTGTATTACAGTGGCGGGGATGTGGGCGGGTGGCAGATTAGGGGTTAATAGCTATGCGGGAGGGCCTCGGTTTAGGGGTTAATAAGTAGTTTATGGGTGTTAGTGTACTTTGTAACACTTTAATTATGAGTTTTGTGAAACATTTTTGTGGCGCAAAACTCATAACTACTGCTTTCAGATGGCGGTATGGATCGCGTCGGTATAGGCTGTAACGCAAGCATTTTAGCCTCACCGCACAACTTATAATACCGGCGCTATGGAAATCCCACACAAAAACGTATTTTTTTTATTGCAGGATTAACGTTGCGTTACAGACTAAAATGCTTGCGGTATAGCTATACCGACATGACTCGTAATGGCTGCGTAACTGTTTTTATGCTGAAATGGACATTTTTCAGCGTTAAAACTGTAATGCAAAACTCGTAATCTAGGTGATAGTGAATTTGGGGTATCAATATCTATTTGAGACTGACAATTGAGTTATGTTGATAATCTATATAACATTTGATTTTTGCTTTAAAAAATATTTTTTATGTGCCATTGTTGAATTAAGAATTTTTCTAAAGAAAAATTCAAATTCAAATGGAATATGATGTAAAATACTGTGATACTGAACCAAATGGTCTGTTGAAATGCACGCAGTGATACAAATTAGGCTATATTAATATTTTATCTTGTGAGGGGTTGTTTAAGACAATTTATTCAAGAATAAACTTTCAGTTACAATAGTGGTGTTCTCATATTTAATATTCTTTTGCTTTTCTTCTGCAGATAGATATTGATTGTCCCAGTGTTGTATGAGAGAAAATATGTTAATTACAGACTTAAAGAACCAGTCAACACAGTAGATTTGCATAATCGACAAATGCAAGATAACAAGGCAATGCAATAGCACTTAGTCTAAACTTCAAATGAGTAGTAGATTTTCTTACTGACAATTTTAAGTTATGTCTATTTCCACTCCCGCTGTACCATGTGACAGCCATCAGTCAATCACAAATGCATACACGTACCATGTGACAGCCATCAGCCATTCACAAATGCATACACACTTATTCTTGCACATGCTCAGTAGGAGCTGGTGACTCAAATTTTAAATATAAAAAGACTTAATGGAAGTAAATTGGAAAGTTCTTTAAAATAGCATGCTCTATCTGAATAATGAAAGTTTAATTTTGATTGAGTGTCCCTTTAATGACATTTTACTGAGTGTTGCAAAAGAAGAATGCAACTTGAAAATTATTCAAAAGCTAACGGCCAGATTACGAGTTTTGCGTTATGAGCTGTGCGGTGCTAATGTGCAGTTTTTTCTCACCGCTCACTTACCTGCAGCGCTGGTATTACAGGTTTTCACAAAACCGGCGTGTGAGCGTAGAGCAAAATTGAGCTCCGTACCACACTTCAATACCAGCGCTGCTTAAGTCAGCGGTGAGCTGGTCGTACGTGCTCAGGCAAGATTTCCCCATAGACATCAATGGGGAGAGCCGGCTGAGAAAAAGTCTAACACCTGCAAAAAAGCAGCGTAAATCTCAGTAACGCAGCCCCATTGATTCCTAAGGAGAAACTAAAGTTATGTTTACACCTAACACCCTAAAAGGAACCCCGAGTCTAAACACCGCTAATCTTACACTTATTAACCCCCAATCTGCCGCCCCCGACATCGCCAACACCTACATTATACTTATTAACCCCTAATCTGCCGCTCCGGACATCGCCGCCACCTACATTATATTTATTAACCCCTAATCTGCCACCCTCAATGTCGCCGCAACCTACCTAAACTTATTAACCCCTAATCTGCCGCCCCCAACGTCACAGCCACTATTCTAAATTTATTAACCCCTAAACCTAAGTTTAATCCTAACCCTAACACCCCCTAACTTAAAAATAATTTAAATAAGTCTAAATAAAAATTTCTATTTTTACCTAAATAATTCCTATTTAAAACTAAATATTTACCTATAAAATAAACCCTAAGCTAGCTACAATATAACTAATAGTTACATTGTAGTTAGCTAAGGGTTTATTTTTATTTTACAGGCAAGTTTATATTTATTTTAACTAGGTAGAATAGTTATTAAATAGTTATTAACTATTTAATAACTACCTAGCTAAAATAAATATAAATTTATCTGTAAAATAAAACCTAACCTAAGTTACACTAACACTTACCACTACACTACAATTAAATAAATTACCTAAATTAAATACATTAAATTAGTTAAATCACAAAAAACAAACACTAAATTACAGGAAATAAAAAACAAATTGCAAGATATTTAAACTAATTACACCTAATCTAATAGCCCTATCAAAATAAAAAAAGCCCCCCCAAAATAAAAAAAAACCCTAGCCTAAACTAAACTATCAATAGCCCTTAAAAGGGCCTTTTGCGGGGCATTGCCCCAAAGAAATCAGCTCTTAATATCTGTAAAAAAAAATACAAACAACCCCCCCAACAATAAAACCCACCAACCACATAACCAACCCCACAAATAAAAGCCTAACTAAAAAAACCTAAGCTCCCCATTGCCCTGAAAGGGCATTTAGATGGGCATTGCCCTTAAAAGGGCATTTAGCTCTATTGCAGGCCGAAAGCCCTAACCTAAAAAATAAACCCACCCAAAACACCCTTAAAAAAATCCTAACACTAACCCCGAAAATTCACTTACCGGGAGAAGTCTTCATCCAAGCGGCAAGATGTCCTCAACGAAGCCAGCAGAAGTGGTCCTCCAGACGGGCAGAATTAGTCCTCCAGATGGGCAGAAGTCTTCATCCAGCGCAGAGCGGGTCCATCTTCAAGACATCCGACGCAGAGCATCCTCTTCATCTGACGGACTAACGACGAATAAAGGTACCTTTAAATGACGTCATCCAAGATGGCGTCCCTTAGATTCCGATTGGCTGATAGAATTCTATCAGCCAATCGGAATTAAGGTAGAAAAAATCCTATTGGCTGATGCAAACAGCCAATATTATTGAACGTCAATCCTATTAGCTGATTGGATCAGCCAATAGGATTGAGCTCGCATTCTATTGGCTGTTTCAATCAGCCAATGGAATGGGAGCTCAATCCTATTGGCTGATCCAATCAGCCAATAGGATTTTTTTCTACCTTTATTCTGATTGGCTGATAGAATTCTATCAGCCAATCTGAATCTAAGGGACGCCATCTTGGATGACATCATTTAAAGGTACCTTCATTCATCGTTAGTCTGTCGGATGAAGAGGATGCTCCACGTCGGATGTCTTGAAGATGGACCGCTCCGTGCCGGAAGGATGAAGATAGAAGATGCCATCTGGATGAAGACTTCTGCCCATCTGGAGGACCACTTCTGCCCGTCTGGAGGTCCACTTCTGCCGGTTTAGTTGAGGATATCTTGCTGCTTGGATGAAGATTTTTTCTGGTAAGTGAATCTTCGGGGGGAAAAGCGGGGGGAAAAGCAGCGTTAGGACCTGTTAATGCTGCTTTTTCAGCTTACTGCAAAACTCGTAATCTAGCCGCATGTTTCTATGTTTAAAGGGCCACTGTAAGTAAATATTTTCTATGCCTGTTACTAACTAACTACCCCAAATACGCTTTTTATCAATAGCATTTCATTAACATATCTCTACCGTATGTCAGAAATCTTGTCTGCAAATTTAATTGTTTTCCAAACCCACTCCGTGGGTATCCTTTGCTCTGTACCAATCCGTTTACAATACCTAGGTTTCAAAATGGCGCTTTAAACAACAAAGTTATTGGTTTAAGTATTTTGAACATGCAGTGCTGAAAATAGTGGGCAGGATAACGTGACATCATCGGCGAATAAAAGATATAACTTTTAGAACGTTATGAAACTTCGTTTTGGAGAAAATATAGGTCAGTAGGTTTTAATTAATGTTTATTAACTTTAATATGTTAGTTGTTTAGCTTAAAAATTATAACAGAAAGTAATCCTTTAAATAAAACACACTCCTTGTAGGGCTGTGACAGGAAGTAATGGACACTGCATAAATAAAGTTTAAAAGCATAAATAATAGGTAAAATCAATTTAAAATAGTGAATAATACATATTGCAATTATTTCTATTACGTGTAACCCATTGCTTAGTGCTTTTTTGTTGCAACAATGCAATTTTTTCAAAATAGAACACAATTTTTTATAATAAATGTTATTAACTGAAGCTACTAGTTAAAGGGACAGTCTAGACAAAATTAAACTTTCATGATTCCAATAGGGCAATCAATTTTAAACAACTTTCCAATTTACTTTTATCAATAAATTTGCTTTGCTCTCTTGGTATTCTTTGTGGAAAGCTAAACTTAGGTAGGCTAATTTGCTCATTTCTAAGCCGGTAAACTGCAAGTCAGCACTGGCTAAAATGCAAGTCTGCCGAAAGAACTGTGATAAGGGGACAGTCTGCAAAGGCTTAGAAACCAGGTAGATAAAAGGTATATAAATATAAAAGTGTTGGTTCTGCAAAACTGGGGAATTGGTAAAAAAGAGATTATCTATCTTTTTAAACAATACAAATTCTAGAGTAGACTGTCCCTTTAAGTAAAAAAAGATCTTTATTAGGCCGTCAATACTTAATCTATTTGCTTCCTAATTTAAATTTAGTTTTGAACTTTAACAATTCATTTTAATGTGCATTATTTATAAGATTTGTAATGTATACTTTGATTACAATTTTCACTTTCAATGCACCTTTTAAACTGCTTATTTTATTGAGCACCAGGCATACAGAATTACATCACTGAAACACACACATGTATCAATGTAGAATTTGTCTTTTGAGAATCCCACAAAGAACCTTTTAGAACTGGTAGATGTTGTTTAGAAAATGGCATCTGAGTAGGGCTCTTTAGAGAATAAGGCCATTAGAAGACTTGCAACGTTTTGTTTATCTTTTTATCCTTTTTTCAATCTCTAGTCATTACTGTAAAAACTGTAATACATATGGTTAATGGAAGTTATTGTCAGGTACAGTATTACACATAGAATATCCATATGGTTTTAGATGTATCTGCTAGTATATATATATATATATATATATATATATATATATATATACAGTATATATAATATGTCATGTTTTTAGTGAGTAAAATTAGCACATCCATATTTAAATAAAATTTAATAAAAGGGGAAGCCCATAATTACTGGATTAAAATAGCATTAAACACAGCAGCTATCTCTATCCTTCTGGTATAAATATTGTGCTAAAATTGTTCCCTCTATTTTCTATCACAGTGACCATCATCCTCTCCTCTTATTAAATTATAAATGGTATGCAAGACATGACATGCAATCTTTAAGCTCTGAAACAAGTTTACCAGGAGATTGATGCATTTGTTAGATTTTGCTTCAGTAAATAATTTGAAGTTGTCAACAACATCCCACGAAGATCAAGAATGCAATTTCTTCACCTACAATGACATTTTTATTGCTGATGTCAGACAGTGATCTCACTTTTTTAATTTTCTGCAACATGGTTCTGTGTTACTCTCTTCAAAAAAGCTATTAATTTTAAAGTTTTTGATAGAGCAATGTAACTTAATGGGTATCTCTGTATTATTTATTTGCATGTTGACTTTCTATGTCAATGATTTTTAAATAAAGATTATTATTAGTATTTTTGTTCTTAAAACCAAATTTGAAAATCATATTTATTGCAATAAATTTACCTCTACTTATTCAGTTAATATTTTTAATTTATTTTACTTCGAACCATACCAGTTTATTTTTTCCCTATATTTCAAATGTATTCAAATCCATTAGAAGAGCTATGTGAAAATAATGTATGCACTCTTGTGTGATTACTAGTTTTATTTGTATGCAATTTTCATTAAATAGATGCACTAATAACTTTTTATTCACTATTGATATTTTTTATTTTAATGTTTATATTTAACTAATTAAGGGCCAGATTATTATTATTATTGTTTATTTGTAGAGTGCCAACAGATTCTGCAGCGCTATAAACATATGCGAAATACAAGGAAACATTTATCAGCTCTAAAAAAGGAGAGGAACTGGTATAAAGAAAGGTTAATGTAGGTTGTATGCATCCCTGAACAGTAGAGTCTTTAGGGAGCGTTTGAAACTTTCAAAATTAGGGGAGAGTCTTGTGGAGCGAGGCAGAGAGTTCCACAAGATGGGAGCCAATCTGGAGAAGTCCTGTAAACAGGAGTGGGAGGAGGTAACAAGAGAGGAGGAGAGTAGGAGGTCATAAGAAGAGCGAAGATGATGGGAGGGAGAGTATCTGAGATATAGGGGAGAGCTGTGCAGTTGAGGGCTTTGTATGTGAAAATGAGAATTTTGTGTTTAATCCTGGAGGCAAGAGGAAGCCAGTGAAGGGATTGGCAGAGAGGTACAGCAAATGAAGAGCGACGTGTAAGGAAGATGAGCCTGGCAGAGGCATTTATTATGGATTGTAAAGGAACTAGGCAGCAGCTGGGGAGACCAGAGAGGACAGAGTTGCAGTAATAGAGACTGGAAAGGATGAGAGAGTTGATTAAAACCTTAGATGTGTCTTGTGTAAGGAAATGTCTAATTTTAGAGATGTTTTTAAAGGTGGAAGCGGCAGGATTTAGCCAAGGACTAAATGTGAGTAGTGATAAAAAGATCTGAGTCAAGTATGACCCCAGGACATCGGGCATGCGGGATAGGGGTAATTATGGAGTTGTCGACAGTTATAGAAAGATGGTGGGGGGGAATTTTGGAAGAAGGGGGGAAATAAGGAGCTCAATTTTGGAGAGATTTAGCTGGAGTTCATGAGAGGACATCCAGGAAGAGATGTGAGAAAGACAGTTAGTGACGTGTTAGCAGGGAAGGAGATAGGTCTGGTGCCAAGAAGTAGATTTGGGTGTCGTTTACAAGTGGGACGGTATTTAACGCTCGCCCTCATACTCTAACTTTGCTAGAAGTAAGCTTTTGGCGCGTGTCTTGTAGCACTCATATTACAAGAAAGTAAACTGTTTTTGCATGAGTGCTAACCTGAAGCGCACAAAAAGTCGAACTAGGATATTGCGCACGCGTTAATGTATTCCCCTATAGAAGTAAATGGAGATAAAAAGTGGAGAAACTCCTACTCGCATACAAACACGATCTCATATTCTCAAGTGCGCTAACCCGACATAAAAATATGAATATTTCACATTCCAATGTTCTTTACATATAAGAATATGTTCTATTTATTCATAAATACATATTTCTAAAAATATCTGATGTTTTTTGCACAAATATATAATTTTATATATATATATATATATATATATATATATAATTTGCATACAAAGAGAGAAGCGCTCTACCAGGAACGAACAACAGCTCAGTGGCTTGTTCTATGGTGATTTACCACCCGGAAGCAGCCTCTTTTAGACCAGTGTGCTTTTCACAGAAGAAAACTTTCCTGAAGTATATCAGTCTGATCCTGCCAATTAAGGTCAGTCCAGCCCCGAAATACCAGGCAATTCTCCTCTGAACAAGGAACATGACAACCCCAGACGATCGTTTCGGCCTCCTATGGGCCTCGTCAGTGAGGTGCAGCCACATTCCTCTAAGCACACTGGGCAAGGAGTCCACGTCTGGTCAGTGTGCTTAGAGGAATATAGCTACACCTCACTGACGAGGCCCAATGAAGGCCGAAACGATCGTCTGGGGTTGCTGTGTTCCTTGTTCAGAGAGGAATTGCCTGGTATTTTGGCGCTGGACTGACCGTAATAGGCGGGATCAGACTGATATACTACAGGAGAGTTCTACTCTGTGAAAAGCATTACTGGGCTAAAAAGTTGCACCCAGGTGGTAAATCGCCATAGAACAGGCTAACAATGTTATTGAGCCAGTTGTTCGTTCCTGTGAGTGCACTTCTCTCTGTATATGTATATATATATATATATATATATATAGGAATATTTATTTATATAAATACATATAACATATTCTTATATGTGCAGAACATTAGAATGCCAAATATTTACAGTAAATGCACAGTATAGATATGTATAGGTATATTAAATATGAATATTGCATAAATATGCTTTTACATGTTTTCATCTACTTAAAGTCAACACCAGAATTTTTGTTGTTTAAAAAGATAGATAATCCCTTTATTACCCATTCCCCAGTTTTGCAAAACCAACACTGTTATATTAATACACTTTTTATTTCTGTGACTAACTTGTATCTAAGCATCTTCTGACCGCCCCTAATCACATGACTTTTAGTTATTATCTATTGACTTGCATTTTAGCCAATTAGTGCAGTGTCTGCCACTAGCCACGAGCGTGATCACAATGCTATCTATATGGCCTTCATGAGCTTGCTCTCCCCTGCTGTGAAAAGTAAATAAAATAGAGGCGGCCTTCAAGGGCTTTGAAATTATCATATGCACCTTCCTAGGTTTGCTTTCAACTAGAATACCAAGAGAACAAAGCAAAATTGTTGATAAAAGTAAATTGGAAAGTTGTTTAAAATTACATGCCCTATTTAAAAAATGAAAGTTTTTTTTGGACTTGACTGTCCCTTTAACTGCAAAGGGCTCCCATGAACACACACACACACACACATATATATATATATATATATATATATATATATATATCTCAAAAGAAAGGGCAGACACTCAAAAATCCAAAAAGCTCCCCCAAAACAAAAAAAACCCTAGCCTACACTAAACTACCAATGGCCCTTAAAAGGGCCTTTTGCGGGGCATTCCCCCAAAGAAATCAGCTTTTTTACCTGTAAATAAAAATACAAATACCCCCCAACAATAAAACCTACCACCCACACAACCAACCCCCCAAATAAAAACCTATCTAAAAAACCTAAGCTCCCCATTGCCCTGTAAGGGGCATTTGTATGGGAATTGCCCTTAAAAGGGCATTTAGCTCTTTTTCAGCCCAAACCCCTAATCTAAAATTATAACCCACCCAATAAACCCTTAAAAAAACCTAACACTAACCCCCAAAGATCCACTTACAGTTTTTGAAGACCGGACATCCATCCTCAATGAAGCGGCAGAAGTCTTCATCCAAGCCAATAGAATGCAAGCTCAAACTTATTGGCTGATTGGATCTTCAGGAGACGTCGTAAAAAGAGGATGCTCTGTGCCGGATGTCTTGAAGATGGAGCCGCTCAGCGCCGGATGGATAAAGATAGAAGATGCCGTGTGGATGAAGACTTCTGCCGGCTTGGATGAAGACTTCGGCCCGCTTGGATGAAGACTTCTGCCGGCTTCGCTGAGGACTTCTGCCGCTTTGTTGAGGATGGATATCTGGTCTTCAAAAACTGTAAGTGGATCTTCAGGTTAGTGTTAAGTTTTTTTAAGGGTTTATTGGGTGGGTGTTAATTTTAGATTAGTGGTTTGGGCTGAAAAAGAGCTAAATGCCCTTTTAAGGGCAATGCCCATACAAATGCCCTTTTCAGGGCAATGGGGAGCTTAGGTTTTTAGAAAGGTTTTTATTTGGGGGGTTGGTTGTATGGGTGGTGGGTTTTACTGTTGGGGGTATTTGTATTTTTATTTACAGGTAAAAGAGCTGATTTCTTTGGGGCAATGCCCCACAAAAGGCCCTTTTAAGGGCCATTGGTAGTTTAGTGTAGGCTAGGGTTTTTTTTTATTTTGGGGGGCTTTTTTATTTTTATAAGGCTATTAGATTAGGTGTAATTAGTTTAAATATTTGATAATTTATTTTTATTTTGTGTAACAGTGTTTTTTTTATATTGATTTTTGTAACTTAGTAATTCTTTACAGTAGATTTAAATAATTTGAGTAGGGTTAGGTGTTTAAATATGCAATATAGTTAATTTAATTGTTAGTTTAATGTAATTTTAGTATAATAGGGTAGGTTAATGAATAGTTTAATATAGTTTAAAGTAATTTAATGTAATTTTAGTATAATAGTTAGGGTAGATTAATGAATAGTTTAATATAGTTTAATGTAATTTTAGTATAATAGTTAGGGTAGGTTCATTAGTAGTTTAATATAGTTTAATTCTACAGGTAAGTTTAAATTTATTATAAGATAGGGATAAGTTAATATTTAATGTAAAGTTAGCGGGTTGTTAGGTTTAGGGGTTAATAGCTTAATTTAGTTTATGGCGATGTGGGGGGATGGCGGTTTAGGGGTTAATAACTTTATTTAGTTGCAGTGGGCTCGGGGATCGGCGGTATAGGGGTTAATAACTCTAGTTGCGGTGGGCTCAGGGGTGGCGTAATAGGGGTTAATAACATTATGTAGGTGGCGGCAATGTCGGGCGGAAGATTAGGGGTGTTTAGACTTGGGGCTTATGTTAGGGTGTTAGGTGTAAACGTAACTTTTATTCTAGTATAGAAATCAATGGGATATCTGGCAGCAGCAAACATAAGCTTTCGCTGCTTTCAGACTACCATTGATTCCTATGGCATCCGCGGCCTCCAAGGTGGCGGATTGAAAACCAGATATGCTGGGCCGGAATAGCCACGATCATACCTGTTAGAAGTTTGATAATTTGCAAAAGTTGTCAGATAGTGCCAAATTTGTATTCAGAACATCTGTAATGACGTAAGCATTGATCTGTGTCGGAATGAGACAGGTGGATTGTATGTTACGTCACAAATATCAACTTTTGCCGGTCTGTAGGCTTTGATAAATGGGGCGAATCAGGCTCGCCACAATTACGCTGTGGAATTCCAGCATGTTTGTGGTTGACGGCTTGATAAATAGGCCTCATAGACACTTATTTGCTACACTAATCTTTTTTCGCACTCATTAGACAAACGGTTATAGGGACAGAAATAGACTGCAGCACTTACGATTGCATCAACTTGGAAATCAGGGCAGGCTATCTTGCGGCGGTACAATATCCCTCTTCTGGACCAGGGGTCACACTACTACTGGCAAGGGAAAAAAATGGGAGGATCCACAAAGATGCTCAATCAATAACAAATTCCCAGAACGGCTCAATCTCTTGCTGAAAACAATGTGTTTCTTCAAGATAAAATACAAGTGTATTTCCTGAATAAACACATTGTTTTCAGCAAGAGATTGAGCCGTTTTGGGAATTTGTTATTGATTGAGCATCTTTGTGGATCCTCCCATTTTTTTCCCTTGCCAGTAGTATGCTACTAGTATTGGCTGTTCCGATCAGCCAATAGAATGCAAGCTCAATCTGATTGGCTGATTGGATCAGCCAATCTGATTGAACTTGAATCTGATTGGCTGATTCAATCAGCCAATCAGATTTTTCCTACCTTAATTCCGATTGGCTGATAGAATCCTATCAGCCAATCGGAATTCGAGGGACGCCATCTTGGATTACATCATTTAAAGGAACCTTCATTCGGACTTAGGACGTCATTAGAAGAGGATGGATCCATGTCGGCTGCTTCAAGATGGTCCTGCTCCGCGCCGGATGGAAGAAGATAGAAGATGCCGCTTGGATGAAGATGTTTGCTGGTCCGGATCTCCTCTTCTTGCCGGATAGGATGAAGACTTCGGACCCTCTTCTGGACGGATCGGTGATACCCGGTGTGGTGAAGACAAGGTAGGAAGTTCTTCAGGGGCTTAGTGTTAGGTTTTTTAAGTGGGGTTTGGGTTAGATTAGGGGTATGTGGGTGGTGGGTTGTAATGTTTGGGGGGTATTGTATGTTTATTTAAATGCAAAAGAGCTGTTTTCTTTGGGGCATGCCCCGCAAAAGGCCATTTTAATGGCTGGTAAGGTAAAAGAGCTGTAAAATTTTTATTTTAGAATAGGGTAGGGCATTTTTTTTATTTTGGGGGCTTTGTTATTTTTTTAGGGGGCTTAGAGTAGGTGTAATTAGTTTAAAATTCTTGTAATCTTTTTTATTTTTTATAATTTAGTGTTTGGTTTTTTTTTGCAATTTAGTTTAGTTGATTTAATTGTAGATAATTGTAGATAGTTTAGTTAATTAATTTATTGATAGTGTAGTGTTAGGTTTAATTGTATCTTAGGTTAGAATTTATTTTACAGGTAATTTTGAAATTATTTTAACTAGGTAACTATTAAATAGTTATTAACTATTTAATAGCTATTGTACCTGATTAAAATAAATACAAAGTTGCCTGTAAACTAAATATTAATCCTAAAATAGCTACAATATAATTATTATTTATATTGTAGCTATATTAGGGTTTATTTTACAGGTAAGTATTTAGCTTTAAATAGGATTAATTTATTTAATAAGAATTATTTTATTTTGTTAGAATAAAATTATATTTAACTTAGGGGGGTGTTAGTGTTAGGGTTAGACATAGCTTTAGGGGTTAATACATTTATTAGAGTAGCAGTGAGGTCCGGTCGGCAGATTAGGGGTTAATAATTGTAGGTATGTGGCGGCGACGTTGAAGGCGGCAGATTAGGGGTTAATAAATATAGGGGTCGGCGGTGTTAGGGGCAGCAGATTCGGGGTACATAGGGATAACGTAGGTTGCGGCAGTGTACGGAGCGGCAGATTAGGGGTTAAAAATAATATGCAGGGGTCAGCGATAGCGGGGTCGGCAGATTAAGGTTTAATAAGTGTAAGGTTAGGGGTGTTTAGACTCGGGGTTCATGTTAGGGTGTTAGGTGCAGACTTAGGAAGTGTTTCCCCATAGGAATCAATGGGGCTGCGTTAGGAGCTGAACGCTGCTATTTTGCAGGTGTTAGGTTTTTTTTCAGCTCAAACTGCCCCATTGTTTCCTATGGGGGAATCGTGCACGAGCACATTTTTGAAGCTGGCCGCATCCTTAATCAACGCTGGTATTTAGAGTTGAAGTGGCGGTAAATATGCCTGTACGCTCCCTTTTTGGAGCCTGACGCAGTCCTTCAGAGAACTCTAAATACCAGCGTTGTTTAAAAGGTGCGGGGGAAAAAAAAACACGCGTAGCTAACGCACCCCTTTGGCCGCAAAAGTCTAAATCTAGGCGTATGTTTCTATGTTAAACTCTTGCTTTTATGAGATAAATAAAGCTTCTCATTCCAACTCAAGAACAGATTAGCATCCTTCATTGTATTGTATTACCAATGTAATAGTGTCTGTAGTGAAAGATGGTAGGATGACAATTAAAAAAGAGAGGTCCACCTTGATGTTAAACAAGAACAAGGTGATAAAAACTTGATACAGCCCTTATCACCTTAAATACTGTGTTGAATGGTTTTGATTCAGGGCTGGGGGATTTAGAAACAGTGGAAAGTTTTACTCATCCAAGTCCCTTGTGTTCAAACATGTATGACCTCTGGTAGTTAACAGTCATCATAAGTATTTAAAAGGGTGAATGGTGGATGATGTCTTTTTAAATATATTAGGTCACTTCCTGCTGGCTCTCAGAGCATGCTGTTTAGAGTTTATTTACTTTCTCTATTTTCTCTAAATCACTGAGGCAGGGCATAATGTAATGAGAGGATTTTATGCATGAAGAAAGATGCCCAATGTCCTGTGAGCGCACAACCATCAGGTACCTTATAGGAAACCATACACAAGTATTGCAAACCTATGTATCATGTGTTATACTTTTGTCTTTGACACATTTGAGGGAGACACATTTCTTTAAGGATGTTTTTTGGCTAAGTGTCTATGTCAATTATATATATTATTATTATTTGAATCTGTGTGCCAATGCTGGGTAAGTAAAGATGCATTATGTGGCATTTTTTTTAAGTGAGCACAAAATTGACAGTCAGGCAAAGTCAGGGTTAAAATATCTATGAATTAAAATTGTTACCCAATGCAAAAATGCTAAAAACTTAGAGATGTATGCAAATGTTTTTGTCTAACTAAAAAAATAAAAAAATACACATATTAATAGAGATATCCTAAAAGTCTAAAAGGCCCATTGTGGTAAAATGAAGTTATTTATTTATGCATTTGCTGCTACCTTCAAAAGTTCTAAATATTTCAATGGACGATGAATGCAAGATTGAAAATAAACTATTGCTGCAATATATGCATAGTAATAATGTTTTAAAAAAAATGGTTTGACATATGGTCAGATATTTGTACAGGATTAAATTGTGATATGTCCGGAAAATAGATTTTACTTTAGTATCAATACCAGAGCAAATTGTTCATTTTCTATTCTATAGACTAAATGCTGAAACAATCGAATCCTATTAATTCTGTCTATGTGTCATTCACATTTATTTTTATTTTATTATTTCAATTTTGCAGTCTGCAAGATTTGAGAATGATGTTTGCTAGGTATATTTTCTATTTGCTCTTTTAATATAACAAAATCAATTCACATCTCTATTACCTGAATTTCAATTTCTGAGCATACAGTCAACATCACCTTGAATGTTCTCAATGAATTCAGCAAATAAATGTATATACTATCTTGAAGTATTCTGCTTTCACTTATTACTTATTATGGATAAGCTTCATGTATTCATCGCCTATGCCAGATTGGTACCAGATATCCTATTAGAAATATGCGGTGAAACTATTTCTATTTGTTGCTTAGAGTTCAAAACCTATTTGTTTGCATTTTTTTATTGTCACCATGAGTATGCAGTGGAAACATAATATGTGTTTCAACTTTGTCTTCCACTTCAACCGGTCTTGCACTTAGGACACTGTTATATTTTATTCAGTTCAAATGAGACTTTATGATGTTGACCTTTATAAGCTCATTCCTAGTCACTAGTGTATTCATATTAGATTGGCAAAGTCTTTTGCTGCTTTGGCTTTCTATACTGTGTAAAAAAAGTGTCAGTGATACTTAAAGGGACATTAAACCATGTGTTTTATAAAGGCATAGCATATATATGCAATTTGGCAATGCTTTAAAAAAATCTGTATATGAAATATCTTCAAATCAATTGTTAACAGTCTTTTTTTTTATCACAAATGATACGTTTTGCAAATGAAGAGCAGTTCAGAGTTACACAACTTAAAAAATAAATTAGTGTAATTTGTCTCCCTGTCCTTTGCTTTGGTCAATAACGTGGAGAAATTAAATTGTGCTCTGATTCAACGAATCACAGAGTTATATGTTCATATGATGAGGAACTTCAATCTGTCTAGAGGAAATGGAAAAGGCATAAAGCAGCAAATGCCCCTTTTGAGCCCTTCTGCTTTTGTCAATATAAGAAGCAGCATGTCATCCAACCGCTGCTTCTTAACCTCTCTGCTACTTCTGAGTTGGTAGAGATAAAATACCCAAAACATGTTTGTTCATAGTGAATGACGGACCCTGCTCTTGCACAATTTGTCTACAAAAGCAGGGGGCAGCATTTACAATGGTACTTCACGACAGTGGACTAATAGTGTCCGCTGCCCATCCTCAGTAAAATATTGCAGACGGGTTCACCAAGTCAAGAGCATTGTAAGCCTGCAATTTAATCAATGGGGCCCACAGAGTTCACTGGTAGTTTGCAACAAAACTAAGCAAAATAAATAATGAATGTATATTGCAAGGTTTTTTAAAGGGATATTGCACGCAAGATGTTCAATGGTATATATGAGAGGGCAGCAGTTAAACAAATAAAAAAGTATATATACTATATATATATATATATATATATATATATATATATATATATATATATTGCATGAAAAAAAGTTACAAAGTTTAAGGGAACTTTCAAACTGTAAATTTTCCCACCATTAATGTGTTTTTAGGGAATATTTTTACCTGCTGTAATATATTGTTTACAAATAACATCTAACCTTTATTTTGTCATTTGAAATGTTTGTTTTTCTGATGAAGCTGCTACTATACTGAAAATATGAATACTGCAGTATACTCTTTTGAAATTATGTTTAAACAAGAGACAGCTGTCTAGTAGTAGGTTGTTCCCATTGCTTGGAATACACTTAACTATTGTCAGCTACTTGCAGTACATTAATCCATTAATGTTTTCATAATGTGCATAGCATTAAATTAATTGGAAAATGCACCTTAAAGGGACATTGAACTCTAAATAAATGCAAGATAGAGTGGGGATTTTAAAGAAAAAATTAGTCTGAGAATAACATGTTGATGTATTTTTTAAAAATAAATTCATTAGTTATTTAAATATTGACAAAATAAGTGTATAAGTTTAGTGTCCATAAAACAATTGGAGCTGTCATGTTGTAACTTAGGTTACCTTCTCTTCTGTGGCCAATTAGGGACAGTTATAAATAGGTCACTAGAGTGTGCAGCAAATGGTTTTGTGGTAAATAACAGTGTTCTGCACTTCCACTTCTAGCAGTAACTGAAAAACTGACAATTTCAGAATTGAATTGCAGGAAAAGGGGACAAAATAAATAATGAAAGTATATTGCAGTTGTTTTTTATTTATAGATGATTAGCATTTTATATTACCATCTCAAAGTGTTTAATGTTTCTTTAAAGAGAGAGAGTAAAAGAGAAAGAGAGAAAGATTTTTTTCTAAAAGTTCAGCCAATTGAGGCCTAGTTTGCATTGAGGTGGTAAAGTTTGGAAAATGGTAGTAAAAAAAATTAATCTGAAGGCTCGCCAGAAACAAGGGGCCTCAAGCTCCATATGGCGCTTGATAAATATGCCCCTATGTCTTTGAGCCCTTATAAGTTTTTTATGAATTAATTATTTTATAAGAATTGTTATTAGATGGCGTTATTCTAAGTGTAAGTGTACTTTGTAATTTGTTTGTGACATCACAGCAAGTGTCACAGGGAAGCAGACTAGACACAGAAAGAAATACCACATGGAGGTGTAAAACGCCCATTATATATAAGGTACTTCTTTTTACAGGATTAAGGTTTTCATTTGTTTTGCTAATTTTATCCTTTTAATCTGTACTAAGTTTTATGCACATTTTTTTTTAGGGAGAGGTCCCTAGGAGTTGAACTGAAGTTTATAAAAAGTATTCCAATGACACATACTATTAAAGGGACACTGAACCCAAATTTTTTCTTTTGTGATTCAGATAGAGCATGAAATTGTAAGCAACTTTCTAATTTACTCCTATTATCAAATTTTCTTCATTCTCTTGGCATCTTTATTTGAAATGCAAGAATGTAAGTTTAAATGCCGGCCCATTTTTGGTGAACAACCTGGGTTGTCCTTGCCGATTGGTGGATACATTCATCCACAAATAAAAAAGTGCTGTCCAGAGTTCTGAACCCAAAAAATAGCTCAGATGCCGTCTTCTTTCAAATATAGATAGCAAGAGAACAAATAAAAATTGATAATAGGAGTAAATTCGAAAGTTGCTTAAAATTGCATGCTCTATCTGAATCACGAAAGAAAAAAATGTGGGTTCATTGTCCCTTTAAGCGTTTTTATATTTACATATTAATAATAAAATGTTTTTAAATTTTAATAATAACGTTTTGTGATATAATATTTTAGCAATGCTTTTTAATATAGTCACATCTGCTGTTACATCTGCAATACATTGTTTCTTTGACTACTCAGGGAAGAAGGTAGTGTACTGTTACAACTGAGAAAATATTGCACTCATTACAATTGCTTTGATAAATCTAGAGACAAGCTAATGAGATCCACCCTCAATGCAAGCACAATCCATTTGATTAGGGTTTCAATTAGCAGAGAAAGCTATTTCATATACAAAATATAATTAAAGGATCAATCTCCCATATTCTTTAAACTTTGCAGCTGGTATAACAAGTAATTTTAAACACAAGTGAAAACTAATTTTACAATACCCTGTAACTTTAAGTACATCTTTTTCTAGACACAAAAGCAATGTTTTTTGTAATAGGTCTTGGAAATTGTGAAACTAAAACCTAAGAGGCCAGTTATGTGGTTTCTTAATTCCTGTATGAACTCTCACAGTAACTTTACCAGAGCTTATCATTTCAGTTAATAATCCCAGCGTTAATGTGATTATAGCTCGAGTACAAGGATTAAAATATCATGCTTAAAAGAATGCTGAAGTTGTTTTCAATTTGTAATATCTGTAATGCCAAAAATGTTGTGTTTTTATCACCTTGAATATATTTTTATTTTTATCATCTTGAAAATATGCTTAACATCTTTCTGAGGTAATTTAAATAACTTTGAGAGTTGCAAAGGGTCTATTAATTTTGAAAAAACTTTGTACGGTTCATATGATTGACTCCTGAAAAAATGTATTATGCAAAAACCTCCACTGAAATATCTTGTCTTGCGAGTAGTAGTATTTGACCATGTGAGAAAAAAATACTATAAGATCTAAGAAGTTGGACAAGTTGGAAAAGTTTTTGATTTGAGATACAAGTTTCCGATATAAATATTTTCTTCATTATCTTTTGCAAATTAACTGATGCATTATTTTTAAATTATTGGTTCACTTCTAAGAGCTTCCATATGACTTGTTAAAGCAACTTCTTATTATATATATATGAGATTGCACCTTCATTTGTAGTCATCTAATCTAAATAACTGACTATGCATCCCAAATACCAACACACATACTGCTAATGTAAGTAACATTGTATTTTGTGTATAACGAAATTCAGATAAAAGAAACAACTTTTCATACTTTCTCAGTCCATAACAATAGGCATGTTAATGAGAGAAAAAGGTTGTGGTTACCATTTTAAAATAATATTCTGTAAATTTTATATCAGGTACTTTTAAAAAAGAAATAAACCTTAAAGGGATACTGAACCCAAATTATTTATTTCATGATTCAGATAGAACATGCAATTTTAAGCAACTTTCTAATTTACTCCTATAATCAATTTTTCTTTGTTCTTTGGTATCTTTGTCTGAAAAAGCAGGAATGTAAGCTTACGGGCCTGCCCATTTTTGGTTCAGACCCTGGATAGCGCTTTCTGACTGGTGACTGCATTTAGCCACAAATCAGAAAGCCCTACCCAGGTGCTTAACCAAAGATGGACCGGCACAAAATCTGACATTCCTACTTTTTCAAATAAAGATACCAGTAAAATGAAGAAAAATGGATAATAGCAGTAAATTAGAAAGTTGCGTAAAATTGCATGCTCTATCTGAATCATAAAAGAAAAAAATTGGGTTCAGTATCCCTTTAGGGTGAAACAGAAAAAACAGTATAGTGTAGTTTAAAAACTAATCTAGTGATATAGCATCAACCAGAATGAAAAGGATTAGGACTTGATGTCTTGTCTATCTACAGTATTACATGTGAAGGCTGGTTGACGATTTACCAAGTACATTTATTTTCCATTACATTAATTGTTCTATGTGCATAGTTATTTGTAGTTGGAATACACTTATCACAATATGTATAACATTAATCAAACTTTATTTACTGATGCACATAAACTAATTACGGAAGCATTAATAATGTATCATTAAAATACAGAGCACTGCAAAAATCAATAGCTCAATATATACTTACAAAGTAAAGGCAATATGCTGTTAACCTGTCTAAATCTTGCATAAACACAATATTATAACAGAATTAAATGAACCAGGACAATAATTAGGGGAAAATACAATTGCATAAGCTAAAAGAAATATTCAAGAAACACTTGAAAAACCTTGGACTAGATTACAAGTGGAGCTCTAAAGTATTGCACTCCTGCAAACAGGCAAATTTGCCCATTTGCAGGAGCACAATAATTAACCAGCCATTACAAGTGGCTGGTTATTGCTTCCGCGTGGTAATTAGTGCTCAGAAAATGAACCAGAGATTAGCTCTCTGATTAATTTTCTAAAAGTTCCCCAAATGCCCTCAAAATAGTGGGCATTGTAGTTTTTTTTATTAAAAACTGAACTAAGCCGTTTTAGGGCTTTAAAGTTGGTGGGAGTGGGGTGTTAGAAAAAAATGGCATTTAAAAATGCCTTTATATTGTGGTCTATGGGAACTGTGTGTTCTCACAGACCGCAATGTAAAAATATATGTATATGATTATATATACAGTATATTTATGTGTTAATATGCATTTGCATTCACATTGCTATTAATTTGTAATACCAGCACACATTATCGTAGCGACATTTAGCGCTCTTTATAAATAATTGACATGTGTGTGTATAATGTAATTCAAACTTCTCAACAAAAAAAAAAATCTTATAATAATTAACTTATAATGGCTGATTTTTTTTTTTTCGTGTGCCTGATACATTTGCGGTTATAGGCTTTTAGCTGCCACATTAATTGTGGATTATGATCAGCCAAAAAACATGCTGACCAAATCAGCAGAAAACAAAAACATCATTATAGGGAGCAGAAACCTCTTAGATTGTGATTAATTCCTTAGTGTTTAAGATGTAGGGAGAATTACAATCAACCATAGCATCCACACAACGCTATAGATGTCTTCCTTTGGAACAAAATATACAGAAGAGAGAGGTGCTTGTGTGTATCAATCGCGGACAAATTGAGGATACAGAAAAAAAATTGGATGCAGACTGGGTATGTGTACAGCAACCCAGCTAACTCTCCTGAATACAGGAACCCAGGAATCACAGGAACATAGGATTGCTGGAATCTACAAAACTTGATACTTCCAGTGGAATGATTGGTATAGAGCAGGCAGTGCAAAGTTCCAATTTGAAGTAAAAATGGTTTATTAAAATATCAAAAATAGTAAAAACAGGAAGCAAAAAGGCAGAGAATGCTAGCTAACCCTCCTTACAATTTGCTATGCGTTTCTACACTGTTACATCAGGCATACAATAGTGGCTGCAGTTAGCCTTTACATATACAAGTCTTACCAATCAGAAAAAACACCTAGGAACTTCCCTCACAGGGGAGCGTTCCCAGCAAATTAAACCTTTATTTAGAGTGCATATTCTCATCTGCATTATAATAGTAACTCAAGTTTCTTGTTATGTGCAAACATGAAATGTCAAACATGATGTGTAACAATATATGATAATAGAAAGGTACCTCTAATAGGTTATTTTGTATTGACCTCTAATAGTGCTCTAGATACAGTTTCAAACAACACTGAGAATAATATTCACCGTTATGCGTCTATCACTATGTACCTACCGATCTGCCATGGGAGGTGATATGTATATTTCTTGTCCAACTTTAGTATAATCAATTAATTGCAGAAAGAAATTTGTGATCAAGAATTATTCAAACTTTTGTGTGCAATCAAACACACTATAACAAGCGTGTTGACATCCAACATCACAGTGAAAAGGGTGCGTGTGTGGGAAAGTGCTAGGCTATGTAGTGAGAGATGGTAAGAATGTGTCTTAAAGCAAACGTCACAGAAACAGGAGGTTAATCCTCTTTGACGTATATGAGGGGGTTAGGTTATTATAACCAATCTCAGAAGAGAAAAAAGACAAAATATATGGGGATTGACTAGTCCTTAAATATAAATACATAAAGGCAAAATACAAAGTGTGATAGCAATTTCACGTAGAGATATGTACATAAGTGAATATTCATAAATAAATTGTGTGTGTGTGCTCTTATATAGTGACCTATCTCAATACATAAGTCATTGAGATTTAGGAAAAAATGCTAATGTGTTCAAAAGTGAATTACATGTATGTGTTCATGAATAGGAGCATATCTCAGTACATTGGCCATTATATATAACCTGAGAAGCGCAACAGAATGTGAAATAAGTAGTAAATATAGATATATAGATACATATATATATATACAGGGAGTGCAGAATCATTAGGCAAATGAGTATTTTGACCACATCATCCTCTTTATGCATGTTGTCTTACTCCAAGCTGTATAGGCTCGAAAGCCTACTACCAATTAAGCATATTAGGTGATGTGCATCTCTGTAATGAGAAGGGGTGTGGTCTAATGACATCAACACCCTATATTAGGTGTGCATAATTATTAGGCAACTTCCTTTCCTTTGGCAAAATGGGTCAAAAGAAGGACTTGACAGGCTCAGAAAAGTAAAAAATAGTGAGATATCTTGCAGAGGGATGCAGCACTCTTAAAATTGCAAAGCTTCTGAAGCGTGATCATCGAACAATCAAGCGTTTCATTCAAAATAGTCAACAGGGTCGCAAGAAGCGTGTGGAAAAACCAAGGCGCAAAATAACTGCCCATGAACTGAGAAAAGTCAAGCGTGCAGCTGCCAAGATGCCACTTGCCACCAGTTTGGCCATATTTCAGAGCTGCAACATCACTGGAGTGCCCAAAAGCACAAGGTGTACAATACTCAGAGACATGGCCAAGGTAAGAAAGGCTGAAAGACGACCACCACTGAACAAGACACACAAGCTGAAACGTCAAGACTGGGCCAAGAAATATCTCAAGACTGATTTTTCTAAGGTTTTATGGACTGATGAAATGAGAGTGAGTCTTGATGGGCCAGATGGATGGGCCCGTGGCTGGATTGGTAAAGGGCAGAGAGCTCCAGTCCGACTCAGACGCCAGCAAGGTGGAGGTGGAGTACTGGTTTGGGCTGGTATCATCAAAGATGAGCTTGTGGGGCCTTTTCAGGTTGAGGATGGAGTCAAGCTCAACTCCCAGTCCTACTGCCAGTTTCTGGAAGACACCTTCTTCAAGCAGTGGTACAGGAAGAAGTCTGCATCCTTCAAGAAAAACAGGATTTTCATGCAGGACAATGCTCCATCACACGCGTCCAAGTACTCCACAGCGTGGCTGGCAAGAAAGGGTATAAAAGAAGAAAATCTAATGACATGGCCTCCTTGTTCACCTGATCTGAACCCCATTGAGAACCTGTGGTCCATCATCAAATGTGAGATTTACAAGGAGGGAAAACAGTACACCTCTCTGAACAGTGTCTGGGAGGCTGTGGTTGCTGCTGCACGCAATGTTGATGGTGAACAGATCAAAACACTGACAGAATCCATGGATGGCAGGCTTTTGAGTGTCCTTGCAAATAAAGGTGGCTATATTGGTCACTGATTTGTTTTTGTTTTGTTTTTGAATGTCAGAAATGTATATTTGTGAATGTTGAGATGTTATATTGGTTTCACTGGTAAAAATAAATAATTGAAATGGGTATATATTTGTTTTTTGTTAAGTTGCCTAATAATTATGCACAGTAATAGTCACCTGCACACACAGATATCCCCCTAAAATAGCTATAACTAAAAACAAACTAAAAACTACTTCCAAAACTATTCAGCTTTGATATTAATGAGTTTTTTGGGTTCATTGAGAACATGGTTGTTGCCTAATAATTCTGCACTCCCTGTATATACACTATAACAATATATACCCCATGGCCGTACCTCTGACCTGCAAAATGGAAATAGTTATGTTGTAATATATATTGTATTATGGTTATTAAAAATTCCTTTTGTGATGGCATATAAATATCGCCATCCAAAAAAGATCTAATCGCCTCTATCCCTAAATCATGTGGGATGTTGGAATATAAAGCTCCAACATCACAGGTAAGCCAGATATATGTAGCAGTTTGACTAAACATATTTAATTTATTGAGGAGATCAGTAGTGTCACGGATATAGGCTGGTAAATGAATAACATATTTTTGTAGAAATAAATCAATGTACTCTGAGTCTATCTGTGACACTATTGATATCAGCAATAATAGGTCTTCCGGGTTTTTTTTTATAGTCCTTGCGAATATTAGGAAGATGGTAGTAGAAGGGCATGCTCGGGTGACCTACAGGTATTTATTATTATAGATACAACTGTATTTTATATTTCAATTAGCACATTTTTAGTTCACTATTATATGTTTATATTATTGCCACATCTTGATAGGCATATAGGCATATATCCCGATTCCCTTTATGGCAACACACACACACACACACACACACACATATATATATATATATATATATATATATATATATATATATATATATATATATATATATATACGTTTATGTATGTATATGTGCATTTGTTACATATGTATTATGTATTATATTATTATGATATTGTATATTGTTATAGTGTATATAAATATATATCTCTATATATACTATTTATTTCACATTCTATTGTACTTTTCAGGTTATATATAATGGCCAATGTACTGAGATACGCTCCTATTCATGAACACATACATGGGGGCTACTTATCAAGCCGTCTACTTTTCTGGCTTCGCCGGCCCAATACGTCCGCCTAAGCTCGCCTACCTTCGCCGCCGCGGACCTTGAATACGTTCGCCTAAGTTATCAAATAAAGCTGTCAAAAAGCCGCGGGGCGATGAGCAGCGGACTGTGACAGTTATCACTCATCCGATCTCGCTGCCCTTCGGCTTTTTCCCAGCTTTATTGCTAGCCTGTCACTAAGCACTCACACTAAACTACACTGTTCTACCCCCTATACCGGCGCCCCCGGAGGCCCCCGCAACTAAATAAAGTTACTAACCCCTAAACCGCCGCTCCTAGACCCCGCCGCAAGTCTTATAAATGTATTAACCCCTAAACCGCCGCTCCTAGACCCCGCCGCAAGTCTTATAAATGTATTAACCCCTAAACCGCCACTCCCGGACACCGCTGCCACCTACATTATACCTAGTAACCCCTATCCTGCCCCCCTATACCGTCGCCCTCTATTATAAAATTATTAACCCCTATCCTGCTGATCCCGCACCTCTCCGCAACTAAATAAATAGTTTAACCCCTAAACCGCCGCTCCATGAACCCGCCGCAACCTATAATAAATTTATTAACCCCTATCCTGCCCCCCACTACGCCGCCGCCACTGTAATAAAATGATTAACCCCTAAACCTAAGTCTAACCCTAACCATAACGCCCCCCTAACTTAAATATTAATTAAATAAATCTAAATAAATTAACTCTTATTAACTAAATGAATCCTATTTAAAACTAAATACTTACCTTTAAAATAAACCCTAATATAGCTACAATATAAATAATAATTATATTCTAGCTATCTTAGGATTTATTTTTATTTTACAGGTACCTTTCAATTTATTTTAACCATGTACAATAACTATTAAATAGTTATTAACTATTTAATAGCTTACCTAGCTAAAATAAAGAGAAATGTACCTGTGAAATAAATCCTAACCTAAGTTACAATTACACCTAACACTACACTATACTTTAATAAATTATTCCTATTTAAAAATAAATACTTACCTGTAAAATAAACCCTAAGATAGCTACAATGTAATTAATAATTATATTATAGCTATCTTAGGATTTATATTTATTTTACAGGTAACTTTGTATTTATTTTAGCTAGTTAGAATAGTTATTAAATAGTTATTAACTATTTAATAACTACCTAGCTAAAAGAAATACAAAATTACCTGTAAAATAAATCCTAACTTAAGTTACAATTAAACCTAATACTACACTATCATTAAATTAACTAAATAAACTACCTACAAAGAACTACAATGAAATACAATTACATAAACTAACTAAAGTACAAAAAATAAAAAAAGCTAAGTTACAAAAAATAAAAAATTAAGTTACAAACATGTTAAAAATATTACAACAATTTTAAGCTACTTACACCTAATCTAAGCCCCCTAATAAAATAACAAACCCCCCCAAAATAAAAAAAATCCCTACCCTATTCTAAATTACATAAATTTCAAAGCTCTTTTACCTTACCAGCCCTTAAAAGGGCCATTTGTGGGGGCATGCCCCAAAAAGTTCAGCTCTTTTGCCTGTAAAATAAAAATACAACCCCCCCCCAACATTAAAACCCACCACCCACATACCCCTAATCTAACCCAAACCCCCCTTACAAAAACCTAACACTAATCCCCTGAAGATCATCCTACCTTGAGTCGTCTTCACTCAGCCGAGCCACCGATGGAACTGAAGAGGACATCCGGAGCGGAAGAAGTTAATCCTCCAAGCGGCGCTGAAGAAATCTTCCATCCGATGAAGTCATCATCCAGGCGGCGCTGAAGAAGTCTTCGATCCGGCCGATGTCATCTTCAAAGAGGCGCTGAAGAGGTCTTCTATCCGGGCGAAGTCATCTTCCAAGCCGGGTCTTCAATCTTCCTTCCGCCGACGCGGAACCACCTTCTTCACCGACGGACTACGACGAATGACGGCTCCTTTAAGGGACGTCATCCAAGATGGCGTCCCCTCAATTCCGATTGGCTGATAGGATTCTATCAGCCAATCGGAATTAAGGTAGGAAAATCTGATTGGCTGATGGAATCAGCCAATCAGATTGAGCTCGCATTCTATTGGCTGTTCCGATCAGCCAATAGAATGCGAGCTCAATCTGATTGGCTGATTGGATCAGCCAATCGGATTGAACTTGAATCTGATTGGCTGATTCCATCAGCCAATCAGATTTTCCTACCTTAATTCCGATTGGCTGATAGAATCCTATCAGCCAATCGGAATTGAGGGGACGCCATCTTGGATGACGTCCCTTAAAGGAGCCGTCATTCGTCGTAGTCCGTCGGTGAAGAAGGTGGTTCCACGTCGGCGGAAGGAAGATTGAAGACCCGGCTTGGAAGATGACTTCGCCCGGATAGAAGACCTCTTCAGCGCCTCTTTGAAGATGACATCGGCCGGATCGAAGACTTCTTCAGCGCCGCCTGGATGATGACTTCATCGGATGGAAGATTTCTTCAGCGCCGCTTGGAGGATTAACTTCTTCCGCTCCGGATGTCCTCTTCAGTTCCATCGGTGGCTCGGCTGAGTGAAGACGACTCAAGGTAGGATGATCTTCAGGGGATTAGTGTTAGGTTTTTGTAAGGGGGGTTTGGGTTAGATTAGGGGTATGTGGGTGGTGGGTTTTAATGTTGGGGGGGGGTTGTATTTTTATTTTACAGGCAAAAGAGCTGAACTTTTTGGGGCATGCCCCCACAAATGGCCCTTTTAAGGGCTGGTAAGGTAAAAGAGCTTTGAAATTTATGTAATTTAGAATAGGGTAGGGATTTTTTTTATTTTGGGGGGGTTTGTTATTTTATTAGGGGGCTTAGATTAGGTGTAAGTAGCTTAAAATTGTTGTAATATTTTTAACATGTTTGTAACTTAATTTTTTATTTTTTGTAACTTAGCTTTTTTTATTTTTTGTACTTTAGTTAGTTTATGTAATTGTATTTCATTGTAGTTCTTTGTAGGTAGTTTATTTAGTTAATTTAATGATAGTGTAGTATTAGGTTTAATTGTAACTTAAGTTAGGATTTATTTTACAGGTAATTTTGTATTTCTTTTAGCTAGGTAGTTATTAAATAGTTAATAACTATTTAATAACTATTCTAACTAGCTAAAATAAATACAAAGTTACCTGTAAAATAAATATAAATCCTAAGATAGCTATAATATAATTATTAATTACATTGTAGCTATCTTAGGGTTTATTTTACAGGTAAGTATTTATTTTTAAATAGGAATAATTTATTAAAGTATAGTGTAGTGTTAGGTGTAATTGTAACTTAGGTTAGGATTTATTTCACAGGTACATTTCTCTTTATTTTAGCTAGGTAAGCTATTAAATAGTTAATAACTATTTAATAGCTATTGTACATGGTTAAAATAAATTGAAAGGTACCTGTAAAATAAAAATAAATCCTAAGATAGCTAGAATATAATTATTATTTATATTGTAGCTATATTAGGGTTTATTTTAAAGGTAAGTATTTAGTTTTAAATAGGATTCATTTAGTTAATAAGAGTTAATTTATTTAGATTTATTTAATTAATATTTAAGTTAGGGGGCGTTAGGGTTAGGGTTAGGTTTAGGGGTTAATCATTTTATTACAGTGGCGGCGGCGTAGTGGGGGGCAGGATAGGGGTTAATAAATTTATTATAGGTGGCGACGGTGTAGGGGGGGCAGATTAGGGGTTAATAAATGTATTATAGGTGGCGACGGTGTAGGGGGGGCAGGATAGGGGTTAATACATTTAATATAGGTTGCGGCGGGTTCAGGGAGCGGCGGGTTAGGGGTTAATACATTTATTATAGTTGCGGTGGGCTCCGGGAGCGGCGGTTTAGGGGTTAATATGTATAGAGTAGCTTGCGGTGGGCTCCGGGAGCGGCGGTTTAGGGGGTAATAACTTTATTTAGTTGCGGCGGTGTAGGGGGGGTCAGATTAGTGGTGTTTAGACTCGGGGTACATGTTAGGGTGTTAGGTGTAGACAGCTCCCATAGAAATCAATGGGATGTCTGTCAGCAGCGAACTTGTACTTTCGCTATGGTCAGACTCCCATTGATTCCTATGGGATCCGCCGCCTCCAGGCTGGCGCTTTGAAAACCAGGTACGCTGGGCCGTAAAAGTGCCGAGCGTACCTGCTAGTTTTTTGATAGCTAGCAAAAGTAGTGAGAATGTGCCGCACTTGTGTGCGGAACATCTGGAGTGACGTAAGAATCGATCTGTGTCGGACTGAGTCCGGCGGATCGAAGCTGACGTCACAAAATTCTACTTTTGCCGGTCTCGAGCCTTTGATAACTAAGGCGTATCAGCCTCGCCACAAATACGCTGCGGAATACGCAGCGTATTTGAGGTTGACGGCTTGATAACTACCCCCCATGTAGTTCACTTTTGAACATTCACATTAGCCTTTTTTTCCTAAATCTCTTAATGACATATATTGAGATAGTTCACTATATAACAGCACACACACACAATTTATTTATGACTATTCACTTTCTTATGTATATATCTCTAGGCGAAATTGCTATCACGCTTTGTATTTTGCCTTTATGTATTTATATCTAAGGACTAGCCAATTCCGATATATTTTGTCTTTTTTTCTCTTACGAGATTGGTCATAATAACCTAACCCCCTCATATACGTCACAGAGGATTACTCTCTACACCTCCTGTTTCTGTGATGTTTGCTTTAAAACACATTCTTACGATCTCTCACTATGCAGCATAGCACTATCCCACACACGCACCCTTTTCACTGTGATGTTTGATGTCAACACGCTTTTTATAGCGTGTTTGATTGCACACAAAAGTTTGAATATTTTCTGATCACAAATTTCTTTCTGAAACTAATTGATTATACTAAATTTGGACAAGAAATATACATATCACCTCCCATGGCAGATCGGTAGGTACATAGTGATAAATGCATAACAGTGAATATTATTCTCAGTGTTGTTTTGAAACTGTATCTAGAGCACTACCTTTCTATTATCATATATTGTTACACATCATGTTTGACATTTCATGTTTGCACATAACAAGAAACTGGAGTTACTATTATAATGCAGATGAGAATATGTACTCTAAATAAAGAGTTAATTTGCCGGAACCGCTCTCCTGTGAGGGAAGTTCCCAGGTGTTTTTTTCTGATTGGTAAGGCTTGTATATTTAAAGGCTAACTGCAGCCACTATTGTATGCCTGATGAAACAGTGTTTTGAAGCGCTGAGAAATGCATAGCAAATTGTAAGGAGGGTTCACTAGCATTCTCTGCCTTTTTGGTTCCTGTTTTTTATACTCTTTATATTTTAATAAACCGTTTTTACTTCAAATTGGAACCTTGCACTGCCTGCTTTATACCAATCACTTCCACTGGAAGTATCAAGCTCTGTAGATTGCAGCAGTTCTATGTTTCTGTGATTCCTGGGTTCCTGAATTCGGGAGATCAGTTAGCTGGGTTGCTGTATAAATACCCAGTCTGCATCCAATAGCACTGTCTGAGTGCTATAAAGAAATGTGAGTATCAGGTTTTTTTCTGTATCCTCAATTTGTCCACGATTGATACACACAGGCGCCTCTTTCTTCTCTATATTTTGTTCCAGATCATCTGACATTAAGGTGTAAGGAGAGTGCTGCCTCCATTGGCGATTGTTGTCCCTATTCCCGATGAATAGATCTACCTGACTTGACTACAATCTGTTTTGAACAAGTTTCCTTTTGGGACACGTATCCATAGAGACCTACTTTTGTTTGCATATATAGATAGATACATATTTCTTACACATAGTGTGAATAACCCTTTGTTTCAAAGGGATGTTTTAAAGAAGCATATGTATGCATTTGTATTTCTTTAGGGATACAATCAATTTTATTTTATATATAGACAGCGCCCCCTATTAGAAGTGTGCTTTTATTTACCTCTGTTTCATAGATGTCTTCCTTTAACTGAAAGATATATGT